>NC_056743.1:1354718189-1354750689 GCF_019279795.1 Protopterus annectens | reverse complement strand
CACACACACACACACACACACATAAGCACACACCCTCACATTAAAATACAAACACACATAATACATGCATTCACACATGCTTATCACATACATATGATAGAGACGGGTCCACTTTTAAATCCTGAAATACCAAAATCTCGACTTTTGAGATCCGAATTCAAAACATCGAGATTTCTGTATCTCAAAATATAAAAGTGGAACAAAATAAAGACAGCTAAAGTAAAGTGTTTGTAGGGGGGCAAGCCCCATGCACCCCTCACCCCCTACTTAAATATACCAACTCTGAGATTGCGCTACAGTGGAGAGAACGGTAATGCTGCTGTTGCACTTACCATTCTCTTCACTGTAGCGCGATCTCTGAGTTGGTATATTTAAGTTGGGGGGTGCAGGGGGGCTTGCCCCCTGCAAACACTTTATTTTACTTAATTTGTTTTCTTTTTTCCACTTTTAAATTTCGAGATATGGAAATCTCGATGTTTTGAGTTCGTTATCTCAAAACTCGAGATTTTGGTATTTCGGGATTTAAAAGTGGACCCGATAGAGACACAGAGAGAGGTAATAATAATCAGTTTTCTACATGTAGACTTCCTGGTGACAAAGCACAAAGGGGCAGAACAGTTAGTGTTGGTAATCTGTGATATTATCAGCAAGAGTCTGTAAACAGAATAGAACTGAACAGTGGATTAAGGGGGAGATCCCAGGTTAATGTGAGAAACTCGGATAACCCAGCATAATGCATTCACACTCACATTGAATAATACTGTGTCTGCATGCTGCTGTTTGCAAAATTTCATACTATGGAAAAGATCATTAATTAAAAGAAAGAGCTACTAATCCAACCATTGATCCAGCCTCCAGATTTTCCCTCATTAATAAGTAATTGGCTAATAATAGTGTCATTTCCTTTGTAACAGAATCATTTATCAGAGGGATGCTTTGAAATGTCGCAAGGTGTTGGGCTCATAAATATTACAGGAAGTAAATTTCCTAGCTTGTGGATTGTAAACTCTACAAGATTTATAGGACCTCTGCACATCAAGTTTAAAGTCATGAGAGAACCACATTTGTTTTGGAATGCTTTAGTGGGAAGAATGCCAAAGAGGTGCCTAAACAGATTCTACATTGCCAGCAAGATGTCTATAAAGAGCATGCAAAACTAAGCTATAAGTACTACAATCATTGTAATACATGCTTCTTCAGGTTGGTAAAACTTAAGCAACATTATTTATAAACAGTCACCCAGTGGTAAATGGAGCAAACCTGGCACAGTGCTGAAATTTCATTGTAGACTAACTGACTTCAGATGTTTCTTATACTGCACACAAAGAACAGGTGTAGGAGGTGATGGGCGTTCGTTACCCTGTGCTCTGCTGAACGTGATGGGTAGCATCTCACTTTGAACAGTGGTTCTCACTTTGATTTAATAATTTTGCCATCTTTTCCATACATTTAGAGATGATGTGGATTTATGACAAAGGTGAAATACTACATAATTACTGTATTTGACTACTACACTGCAGGAACCACCCTTACTTTTTATGCAGAGGCACGAATCTCTGTCTCCCTTGTAATTTATTGCTGCAAACACTGAATGGACTTAGTCTTTCCTCAGTTAAAAAAGAAGTTCCACAAAGTCAGCTCAGTCATCAGTTTGAGGAGTTGCATCGATACTGGCCATCTGCTCAACAGAGTAGAAAAAGGTCTTATCAATGTGCTGAATTAACTTTTATCACCATTGTTTGTCCAGAGGTAATTTGTGTATGATGTGAAGAGAAAGGCACTAAGTGCCTATCCCAGAGGGCATACTCCCACACTAGAAAGAGGTTTGCAGATCCCCCTGCAGGTCACCCTATGGATTCATCATGAGACATAATTGTACCATGACTACTGCAGTGATCCTGAAGATGAGATTTTCAATGGCAGGTATTCATGATCAGCAGGTATTTATGGTCAGCAGGTATTCATGATCAGCAGGTATTTATGGTCAGTAGGTATTCATGATCAGCAGGTATTTATGGTCAGCAGGTATTCATGATCAGCAGGTATTTATGGTCAGCAGGTATTCATGATCAGCAGGTATTTATGGTCAGCAGGTATTCATGATCAGCTGCATCAAATACCTTAAAGAAATCCAAGAACCATAGAAATCATAGGACATTCAAGGCTACTGAATCTTGCAACCATTATACCTTACCATTTCCCACTCTAGACTGCCTCTCCCTTCTCAAGGAAGGCTAGACCAGTCAAGACTTGGCAGAGTTTATGAATACCTGTTCAATTATCCAGGTCCCATTTGAAGGAAAGGTAGTGCATCACACTGCTTTATCTGCAGGGGGAGGCTATTCCAGAGGTGAGGAGATGCTGAGTAATGAATCTGTTCCTCGTTCTTGTTTTATTCATCTAGCGAAGCAGGTTTAGATCCCTTGTTTTGATATTTGTGGGACTGTCTAATTTGTGAAGGTACAAAAATCCTGTACTATTGGATCCCTGATTGCTTAGAAGGCAAGACACAGGTCTTCTCTGAGGAGTCTTTAGGACACAGATGAGGGCCGGTGCTTCTATTTTTTTCTCTGATAACTTTGGAATTTTAAGCATGTCTTTCTGACTGTTGCATATGCCAGATGAAGTACATCACATCGTATTCTATAACTGGTCTGATCAGTACTGAATATGATGGTACAGTAATATATTTAGATTATGATGATATTTCCTTGGCAATCAGCTGCACCAAGTAACAGGATTTCCTGACACCTGCTGCTATATGCTGGTCAAAGGAGAGAGAATTATCATCCCTGTTTACCAGGTCTCTAATTACATTTTAATTTTGAAGTGGGGTATTGTTAGTGCTATATGTGTGTGGGGGGTGTCATCTACCAAACGTGACAGTGTTACATTTTTTAACATTTAATTTAAGCCAATTTTCAATACACCAGGCATGTATAAGTGCAAGTTACTGCTGGAGGGTTTGGTGTCCGAGGGGAATTTGACAACGAGTCACTCCCAGTTACAGTCATTTTTGGTTATCCATAAGTCTTGATTTTTATTCTGCAGGTCAGAGATATAAATACTGAATAAAAGCAGTCCCAGCACTGAGTCCTTCGGGATATCACATGTCACCTTCATGTTCTCTGATGCTGTCCCTGCCACCCACACCATGCAGGTTCTGTCTTTTAGCCAATTTGTAATCCACCTTACCACATAGAGGTCTATCTGTAGCACATTTAGTTTATTAATTATACTATCATGGGGGATGGTGCCAAATGTCTTGGGCAAATCAAGATAGGCTGTGTGCGCATTGTGACTGCTTTCAATAGCTAGTGCTAGATTTGCAAAGTAGTTTACCAGGTTCTTTACACAGGATCTACCGTTTACAAAACCGAATTGTTGTGGATCTAGCCCAATGACATTTTTAATGTCTATTTTAATCAGGTCATTTAGAAAGTGTTCCACATCAGTCTGATTGGCCTATAGTTTCTGGGGTCAGCAGTAGGGCCATCTTTATGGAGTAACATTACCAGTTATTACACCATACTTCTGGAACTGAGTCTGTAGCCAAGCTTAGGATAAATAGCTTATGGAGAGTTTTCCAGGACATCCTTGGGACTATTTAACAAACAGCCCAGTATGCTGTCTAGTCCCATTTTAGAAGTGTTCTTAGTGTTGGACAGCATTTTCAATACATTTCTTTAGTGATGTTGTTGGGTTTGAGAGATATGGAAATTGTAGGGCATTGGATAGTCATCTCAAGAGTGAAAGTTGCATTAAATTTATTTGCCAGTATATCTGACAATATTCACTGGGTCCAAGTAGATTTTGCCATTTACTATGAGTTCTGTACATTCTCAAGTATAATTTCTTAGTTTTCTAACAACTAAAGTAGGATTTATAATTGCCCTTGGGCCTTGGCTTCAGATGTCAACAAGAGTCATGGGTTACGTTAGTATCTCTAATATTCATGTTTTAATATTTGGTCAAGTCAAACTCCTAATGGGCGGCCATGGTGGTGCAGCGGTTACCATTGTCAACTCACAGCAAGAGGTTCTCTGGTTCGATCTCCGGCCGGGGTGCCTTCTGTGCGGAGTCTGCATGTTCTCCCTGTGGTCCCGTGGGTTTCCTCTGGGTGCTCCGGTTTCCTCCCACATCCCAAAGACATGCTGTAGGCGGATTGGACTCTCTAAATTGGCCCTAGGTGTGAGTGTGTGTGTGTGTGTGTGTGTGTGTGTGTGTGTGTGTGTGTGTGTGTGTGTGTGTGTCTGTGTGTGTGTGTGTGTGCCTTCTGTGGGAGGTTGGGTGCCAGGCTGGCAACTCGACACTGTAAAACTCCACTGCCAATCATGAACAGACAGGTGATCTGCTGTGGCGACCCCTAACCGGGAAAAGCCAAAAGAAGAAACTCCTAATACTTTCACTTCCAAACATTGTCCATTTGCTTGCTTCTCTTTCACACTATGTAAGGTATGATGGAGAAACTTAATGAGGGTATTTTCAACCCCATGACCTCTTCTGATGCCATGATACTACCAAAGAGAAGACCTTGATAGTCAAAGAACATTTGTGTGTGAATTTGGATCACAATTTAAAGCATCTTTTTCTTACTGTAGAGAATATTTATCAATGATTCTATTTCTATTAATTTCAGTTTTGTAGACACCTTTAAAACTGAAATGATGACAGATGACAGATCCTTCCACAAGAAAGGCCTTGCAACTTCAGTTAGGGAACTATTGAATCAGATAACTAGAAGGGATTTTAATTGTATTATGAATATAAAGACCTCCAGTGAAAGGCCATCAGGTAATGTTGAGCTGCTTTAGATTCTTATTTTAAAGTTTCATTTAGTACATTTTTAATCAGGAGCACAATACTAGCAATTAGAAGTGAGAAAAAAAGCAGTGACTGCAACATTAAAAGTAGTACTAGATCTATTAAAATTATAATTTCTTCTAAATATTAGCTTTCATTAAGGAGGAATTGCTTTGCTTCACCATATAACTGCCTGATGGACTAGAGTTAAATGTGATTCACCACTGGAGAGTGGAGAAGAAATTGCCACATAATAAAGCAGACAAACTGTGGTAATATATATAGGAGCACCATATCACCATAATAGGGGAACAGCTCTACTACATAATTCATGGGCACCATGCATGATGTCATGACAAAGCCATTCCTCTCTACCCAAAGCAGTACAAATCGATAGTGCAGTTCTGCAAGGGATAGTCTCAGCTGGTGACACAGAGTGACAGGCATACCTCTCAACTGATTTTTTCCAGAATGTCTAGATATTTGCCTCATATTTTTGGTCTGTTTCTCATAAAATTGTGGTTTTCTGGAAAATCATTGGTAAATCTTTGAGAGCTGAAGTCAGAGAATAATGGCAGATATTTTTGTTTCAGACTTCATATCCTTCAGAAAATTCATGCTAATGCAAAATCTGTTATTCTATCAGCTTTCTAAGTTTGTAAGAGCAATATTTAAAAAGTGTCCCTATTTTTGGGCCTTTGTCCCTCCCCCCATTATTTGTGGCTTTGTTCAGATTTCTTGCTCTAAGAAGTTGAGAGGTATGGTGACAGGTAAAACAGACCAGCAAAGCACAATGACTAAAAGACACATAAATGGTGGTGGTACACCAAAGACACCACCATGTTTATCATATAAATGGGGAGGAAATGAGGTAAGGAAATGGGAGTATAGCAAGCAGAGGAAAAACACTGAGGTAACCAATTTGGGTTGGATGTTGAGGGAAAAGAGAGGTATACATTTTGTGGGAATATAGCCTCCTTTTCATTACTAAAAGAAAAGGTTAGATAGGTGACATATTAAGGAATGGCATTTTGATGGGACAGAGGAAGAATGTCAGGTAGCAGGTGTAGACCAACAAACAAGGAATGTGAGCAGAGTGGGCGGTGTAAATAAGAAATGTGTGGCCCACAGTGGACAGACATCTACAGACAAAGTATGGGCAACTGGTGATGAGGAAGACTGGATAGTAAAAAAGACACAAAAGGGAGGGTTAACACTAGGAAGAGAACAGGGTGGGCTGTTGACATGTCTGAATGTAAGGCCAGCCCATGGCACCCCATACTAAGACATCCCACACCAGCATGGCAGATATTATGGACTGGTTATTCACATGGTGGCTCAGTGGCTGGAGTCTACTGGTCAATCAACTCCCCAGTTCACTCAAAGAGGCAGTCAGTAGCCTCTGCACCTGCCACCTGGTTACCGTAGGTGACACCTTATGTCTGCCTTCAACATCGGAGCCTTCACCCCCACCCACCTGAGATATGGATGTGGAGGGCAGCTGTGGTCCAGTTTCTTCTGTAACAGCTGGTGGAGACGGGGATGAATATGGGTGAACCTCCTCCTCTGCCTGAACTGGACCTGTATGTCAGACACAATGGGAAGAAACTAAGATATGCATACAACATGAGCACCACTGCAATTGTACATTGGAATACTGTACAACATCTAAACACCCCACCACCTGCAAGGACACTCCTGCCTTCTCTAGCAGCCAGCTATAATCAAGTGATGCTTTTCAGCAGCTGGAAAACAAATGAAGTATATTAAACATAGGTCGACAGCTCTTAAAACAATAGGACATAACTGGAAAAAAATATTTTAGATGACTAGCTACATCTCCTGAACCTCTGCCTCCCATTGACAGGTAGCAGAGCAAATAAGGGTGGTTCTGCATCATGCTATTGTTTCAATGCCTACTTCATTGTCCTGTAGGTGTGATGCCTGTTGGATCAGATAACACCAGTACCAGGATGAATCAGGCATCAACATTTTTAAAGGGGCATTGTAATATCCAAGCAGATGCTTCCTGAAGTAACTGTGCAGGAAGAACAAGAAAATCCTGCTTTTCCTTGAACACCATGCTGGAGTGCTGCAGTTTATTGGGGATGAAGCAGCTATGGCCACACAACTAGTCCACATGTAGTGCAACATGATAAAGCAATGTGCATGGACACATGTTTCTGAATCCTTTGTTCTACAGCATAGAGCAGTACCACACACTATGCATGGCCCCTGTCCTGGTGAATGAACAAAGATGTCACATCATTCAAAGCAGTACATGCATGACTTGCACTGCTATGTATGGGTAGCACAGTGTACAGTGGCAGTGATTTAAACATATAGGTTCTAAATGGCCTGATTTACATATCCCTTGAGGTAAGTGCCCCAAGTTAACATTCAATGAAGTTTCATTGCCATCGTACTCTCGACCACCTTCAAATGTGCACATGGAATTTACTGGAATTGTTGAGAAGGTGCGGTGGGCATGGAACATTATAGACAGAGACAAGGAAGGATGGAGATTTGGGCTGATAACATACTTGTTGCACAACTGCAGGGCTTATGGTGCCTGTCGGGAAGAGGGATGGTAAGGGTGCTGCTGTTTTGTCTGCCAGTGACATGCAAAGATGTGCCACATATCCATAGCATACCTCAGATATGGCATATATGAATTAAGGCTTATTAGTGCAGAGGCACCCAGATGACTTCACATATCCAAGTCAATGATACCCCACAGTCACATGGCAGATATGTGAATGTCTGGGGGGGCACCATGCCAATAAGAAACTGCATGGGATTCCTAGGCATATAGGGATGGAGACTGCCATGACCCTACATACCTGCAGGGTTACAGTGCCAAGTACTGGGAGGAGGCATTGCAAAGTGGTAACTGCTACTTATATCCAGGTAGGTACAGTGGGAGGAGGTGATGGTAAGTAACACATATGTGGTTTAATCTAGCACATACACCTACCGAATGACCCATTTTGTCCATAGATGTATATAGCTACTCCTATGTTCACCAGTGGGAAGTTAATACCTTGAGAATGTCACAAGCCAGGAGAATGATATACTGTTTCAGGTCCTATGCATGCATGGCACTAACTTACTATCCAGAGTTAGTGCAGACTTGCAGTTGGGGGATCAGATCTGGCAAGTCATGGTCTAAGATATGAATGCAGTAAACAGCCATACTAAGTCCCTGTAGCAGATGCAAAGGTGGGAGGGTATACACATATGATGTCTCATGCAAAGAAGAAAGCCTGACAGAGTTTAGTGAACAGGACCACCACTGGAGAAGAACCACCAAAGCAGAAGCAGTGATGGATGTAGAGGAATTGGTTTTGCTACTGTCTAAGCAGGAGAACCATCCCCTCATACCAGATGCTGGCTTGGCTGTGGGTGCATGGTTGTCACATACTATCTGAGTGACAAAATTGGAAGCACAAGGTTAGTATAGATCATAATAGTATGGTATGACAAACACATATGCATGAATTGAGGAAGATATGAATGTCTACCTGCATATTTGTCCTGTAGACATCTTCAGTTTGCAAATAACATACCCAGCCCAACACATGTTCCAAATGTTGCCTAGCACTGCCTTTCATGTGTCATACTTTGCACATCTCAGGAGGATGACACTCACAGCATATTTCTGTGGGCTTACAATAGAATTATATTTTTAATATATCCACAGGTTCCACTGGAGGAGGGTCCAGCAGGCACCAATGTAACTAATGATGGTTGCAATTTTGGGGACATGGTCTGTGACATTTGGGGAGATAACTTCTACATCTCATACTGGTAGCTGCTGAGTGCATGGTCTCACCAGAGCCTGATGTTTCACCCAGGGCTGACAGTCTCATATGGCCTTCTCCTCCTCCAGTGTTCCCACCAGACCCAGCATCTTATTTGTATACCATGCTTTATGTGGGTGTACCCACCATAGTTGAGAGACACAGGGGATTCTAACACTGTCATTATCCTTGTACTGTCCCTAGTATGTGTGTGGCACTTGAAATCAACCAGTGGATGTGCAAGGTTGTAATTCAGGCATGAGCACTGTGTTTCTGGTAGGTGTGCTCCATGGCATGTGTGAGGACAAGCACCAACTACACTGTGACCTGGAATATCAACACAATGAGATGATAGTATTACTGAGGGCACTGGTGGCAAATATTGCATTAATATGTGCATCCATGTGAGAAATTGTAATTGCCATACAGTCTGCTTCCATTACCTGAGTGGTCCATGTCATGGGAGAATTTGAACATAAATAAAAACAAAACTACAACCTTGGAGCAGATCACATATGTTGATTACTACCGATAATAAAGAAGGCCTTAAACTACAACAAGGGCTCGGAATTTGATTCTTCCTTTACAATGTCATTCTAATGATGTGAATCACTGAGAGATTGCTTTACTCCCTGACAGGTAACATCCATCTGACAAAACGTTAAACCAGATAAAACTGCTAACATCAATGCTCAAACAAACTAAGATAACTGAGATAACAGACAGTGTGTATTACAGCATCAACAACCATGGACAATCCTATTATTTACCTGTTTTTTTTCTGTACAATGAACTAGTTAACCTCTTTTTCCTTAGACAGGCTATATTCCCCCATAACAAACTAACCTCAAGCAGTTTATCTTCTCTAGTGATGAGGCACTATGAAGAAAGAAATTTTAAATGGAAAACAAATATAAATCAGAAAGCTGCACATGTTCATCTAGTTTTGTTTTTATTGTTTTAGGCTTACATCTCCATAATCTGAGGGGAGAGAGGGCTTTGCAGCTGATGACCACATTTTGTGCTAGGTGAGACCATTGAATTCATTAGAATTTGGACAATAGGTAGACATGTGTGGGTATCCAACACCAGAGGACACAGACCATTGCAGGCACACCATCAGCATCACATGTGGCTTACAACCCAGCACCTCAGGGTGTGTGTGTGATATTGTGAGGTATTTCCAGCTGTACCAAGAGAAGTGGGACAGTGCATGTGTGGCATAGGCCAGCATGGCTGGCTGACGTTTTGTAGATTGTCTTGTGTCATTTGACTGTCACGGTGATTTGTACAGATGCTTGTATTAAAATGTATTTGTAAAAGTTGCTTATGTTAAAACTGCTGCAACACAATCTGAAAAGAGTTCTGAATGTGAACTGTGCCACAGTCAGGGGACTGGATGGGATGTAATTCTATAATCAGCTGAAGGACAGAACTCTGGCAATAGCAGTTTATTTGATTTTGTTTTTCTTTGAAATCTGATATAAAAGATCTATGTCAGTTAATACAGTTCAGTAACAACTGACAATTTTTGACATTAGTTGGCGATATTGTAAGGTTTTATTGGGTATGGCAAAGTAGTATGCAATCTAACTGCTCCGAGAGCTTTGACGCTTTTGCATTGTGTGTTAGGGGATTGCAAAAATATGGGCAATTTTCAGAAGCTTGCATCTCAGTTAGATGTTAACATGCATTTAAAGCAATTGTCACAGCTATGTGAGATGTTTCGGTTTTTGTTTTATATAGCTTCATGTTTGTATTTCTTTTAGAACACACCATGTGACCAGTCGTATGTCTAACAACCAATAATAAGCATTGGTAATATTTTTAAAGAGGTTTTAAGGTTTTTATTTGTAAAAGAGTCTGAAGAAGCCTTTGGCGAAAGCGCTTACTCATTGCAATTAAAGTTTTTCATATACACTTGAGTGCATCATCGCATTTTTAATTCTTACATTTGGAACGTTTTATTGCCATCAGAGGATTACGTACAAGGTGTTTGGTTTGCAGTTATATATTTTTACGTAAGATCCTCGTCTCTACGGATAGTAGCACTGCTTTGGGACAGTATTATTTGTGCATTTATTCGTCGGTGCTACAGGAAGTGAGGATGGCGAACGAGAGCAATGTGAATATTGAATTACCATACGTTCCTTCTGTTATGGAACGTACATCGAGTGTACTGGAGAGGTTTAAAGTCTGTGTAACTGGGAACAATAATCTACTCATGGACTTCAATCCTGTTATTGACGGAGATTTGAATAATCAAACCGACGTAAGTAACTCGGACATTTTTAAAGATTTGCAAGAGTTAGAGACTGTATTCACTAGACTAATTAAACTACAAGTTCAAAGACATTACTTTGAGGTATGCCTAAACAAACGGATTATACCACGAGGTCTCCGAGTGCTGAAAATGCCTACGTCTGGTAATTCCTTACCGGACCTCTTGTATCGTTGGCAGCAGCTTAATTTAGATCTCAGCTTCAATTACATGAAGCTGCTAATTGAATATCATCTGCCGGAGGAAAACCAACTGAGGACAACTGTAAATAGACTGTTTAGTGACTTTAAAATTAAATATGACGACAATGTATGTACGGAGAGACTTGGAAGAGTCATTGAGGATGTTTTGTTCTTGGAGAAACGACTATTAGATCAAAAAAGAATTAAAATTACAAGGGACACACGTGATTTTCGCAATAATCACGTTTTTATGTGGCCTAGAGATAGGAACTCATATCCACATATTAGTAATGGGTCAGATGTAATACGAAGACCCATAGGTAAAACAGGTATAAATAATATAAATGGAGTGTTAAATACACCAGTGTCTGGTACCATAAGGGTTTCCCAAGGTACCACTCATGTAGACAGGACAGTTGAACCTTTGGTTGTAGGGAATAACCAGAGGGAGATTACTAACACCATAGAACAGAATATGAATGTAGGGACCAGACAACTAGATGTAACACAAACAGGTAATGTAACAGAGACCGGGAGTCCAGCTCAATTGCAAAGTAATGGTAATAGTAGTAATCTTGGTCTAGGAGAAAGTCTGACAGGCTGCATTACCGATGTACAAAGATCAGGGGCAGCAGTAGTCAGACCCAAGTCCAATAGTACCACTTCTACTTTGAGTAGGTTGCCTGCACCCCTCCCCATAGCCCAAAATCATTTTTTGGACAAAAAAAGGTCGACCAGCAGGGGGAGACAGAAGAGGAAAGGGTCAGTAGAGGAGCAGGATCAACAAGGCCCCACGATCAAGAAAATGTGGGGGAGACAAATACACTAGTTATGAACCTATCTGGAAGGGTCCTGGATGAGTATGAAGAACAGGTCCTGAGTAAGGGACTTGGTTTTATCCCTACAAGGGATGGGGATCTAGTGGAGACCATTATAGACAATAAGATGTTCATTCGTAATCTACAACTCAGATTAGATTTTGGACAGTGTGAAAATACTTTAGAACAGAACAAGCACCGTGCAAACAGCACTTACATTCCACAGCTTCATCCTACCATTGAGGTTTTTGGAAATGTCCTGGAAGATGATATTTACAGGTGTTATCAGGAGAAAGCCCCATGTAGACATGGGCGTAATTTGAACTATAAACAAAGGCAGGCCCTGAAATCTTTGAAAGATGATAATTCCATCATAATTAGACCGGCTGACAAGGGTGGGCCTGTGGTAATTATGGACTACTCCCACTACGCTGGTAAGATGATTCAGATGCTTGATGATAGGCAAACCTACACTAAGATAACTCAAGATACATTAGTTGAAATGGTTTTTAGTGTTTATAACATCCTAGATGATCTTGTTATGTCGTTTGATATAACACAACAACTGTATGAATATCTTAAGGTCAATGATCCTATCATACCAGTCATCCAAGGACTTCCTAAAGTTCATAAGAACTACACGGACCCACCCCTAAGACCTATAGTGGCAGGTCAAGGTTGGGTCACAGAACCGTTGTCCTTATATTTGGAGAACGTATTGAGACCCATAGTCAGTGAGAACAAGAAAATCTTGAGAGATAGTAACCAATTTCTTTTAGACCTTTACTCTCAGACACGCCCTTTAGGTAAAGATCAGCACTACTTTTTAGTGACTTTGGACGTAGTAAGTTTATTTACAGTAATCCCAAATGACACAGGTGTTAGGTTACTAACCGAGTATCTGAAAGTACATTCAGATTTTTCAGATAAGAAAATAGACCTAATTGCACTATTACTTGAAACAATTTTAACTAATAATGCTTTTGCGTTTCAAGAAGATATTTACCTGCAGAGAGATGGCGTAGCTATGGGCACATCATGTGCCAATAGCTACGCCAACCTGGTAATGGCTAGGTGGGAAGACATCTACCTTTATAACAGCCCCCTCTTTGTTGAATATGTTGGAATGTACTGCCGTTTTGTGGACGATCTTTTTTTCCTGTGGTTGGGGGATGAACCTACTTTATACAATTTCGTGTCTTATCTGGATAATACTACGGAGTTTTTAAAGTTTACTATGAATTTTTCAGATAGGAACATACCATTTTTAGATGTAGAAGTATTTAGGATGACTAATGGCATGCTCAATACGACAATACATAGGAAGGGGTGCCAAAGGAATAATCTTTTACACAGACAGAGTATGCACCCCCAACATGTTTTTAATAATGTCCTTAAAGGACAATTTTTGAGAGTATCCAGACTCAATGTAGAACATGATAATTATAATCTTGGATTACAGGACATGACTGGAAGATTCCTTGAGAGGGGTTATAAAGAAAAAGAAATTTTAGAAACCATTCATTTAGTAGACTCTCTAAGAAATAGTAGTGCTAGACCATATTTTATGGAACAAGAAGCACAAATTAGTAGGGCTGTTCCAGAAAAAACTGAAGTTAGAGCGAATCTTACTTTTAGTAAAATAAATCTAGAAGTGAGGAAAGCCATGAATAGACATTGGGGAATTTTGAAATCGAACAGGGAGGTAAGTGAAATTGTAGGTCATGTACCAAGGATTACCTACAAGAATCATCCCAATTTAAAGAGTATACTTTGTAGACCCAAATACCCCCTACAATATAGGAAGGAAGAGGATAGGAATACCTTACCTTGTGGTCATTGTAATCAATGCACTTTCATAAATAAAGAGATGACTTTCAAACACCCCATCACAGGATACATTTATAGTTTTAATACTAACACGAATTGTGAGAGCAGAAATGTGGTATATATTGCCACATGTGTTTCATGTAGTGCATATTACATAGGGAAAACTAATCGTTCCCTCAAGGAACGTGTTAGGGAACATACCTATCACATTAGAGTGGGCACTGAGGTCAATGCCTTGGCGAAACATAATAGGATGGCAGGTGTGAATCACAATTTTAAGTTTTGTGTCATCCAATGTGTCACACAAGGCTTTAGAAGGGGGGACTTGATTAACCGTACATTGGAATATGAGACCAGATGGATCATAAGATTGAGGTCTGACAGACCACCTGGTCTCAATGACAAAGTGCAGATCAAGCCCTTTTTGAAAAGTAGAAGACTACGTAGAGCACGGTAGTCGTACACTGTTATGTATGCCTACCGTTGCGACTAAGGGTATTACAGTCATTAGTTTGGTCTCATTCTAATAATGTTTATAAGGGTGTGAAAGAGGTATTTATTTGCAATCCGGTTTGTTTCAGGATTATTGTGAGCTTTATATTTCATGTCAATGCATTCCAGTTCACAGAATGTAATTTTTAAGAGATGTTTTTTTATATATTTTTTTATATATTTTTTGATGTTTTTATTCTTTTGTTTGTATATGCATATTAGTTAATTTATTCAACTGACAATTTTTGACATTAGTTGGCGATATTGTAAGGTTTTATTGGGTATGGCAAAGTAGTATGCAATCTAACTGCTCCGAGAGCTTTGACGCTTTTGCATTGTGTGTTAGGGGATTGCAAAAATATGGGCAATTTTCAGAAGCTTGCATCTCAGTTAGATGTTAACATGCATTTAAAGCAATTGTCACAGCTATGTGAGATGTTTCGGTTTTTGTTTTATATAGCTTCATGTTCGTATTTCTTTTAGAACACACCATGTGACCAGTCATATGTCTAACAACCAATAATAAGCATTGGTAATATTTTTAAAGAGGTTTTAAGGTTTTTATTTGTAAAAGAGTCTGAAGAAGCCTTTGCTTACTCATTGCAATTAAAGTTTTTCATATACACTTGAGTGCATCATCGCATTTTTAATTCTTACATTTGGAACGTTTTATTGCCATCAGAGGATTACGTACAAGGTGTTTGGTTTACAGTTCAGTAACATCTTGCCTTGTGGAAGTCAGTGTCTCAGCAGTACATCTTGCCTTGTGATATTAAGTACATTAACAAGGGACAGTTTCTGTTTAGTTTAGTTAGGGAAAGTACTGTGATATTTGATTAGTGTTATTTCTTTTGCTGCATATGAAATTCTATCCATCTGTGTTATTTTATATTTCCTGTGACTGAAAACTCTAATGTTCATTGTAACGAAATATTATGTATTTTCCTGTTTTCTATTGTTATCATCCATTTTTAAATATTTTTATACCTTACATTGTGCTGGTCTTTTAGTGAATACTTTTAAAATCTTGAGAGCGCCTGTGCTTAGTTCAATGTCACTGTGGCCACTCCAACAAGCCTTACTGCTTCAGTCATACTCTACCATTCATATCAGCATTAATTTGACACAGTATAATTGGTTTTCCCTTGTAAGAGCCTTAGAGTATTTGGCTGGTGGCAGCTACCCTGTAATTTGGAGACAGCAGACACTGCTGATAAATCTGTGTCAGCCTTTCCCAGGTGTGTGTGTGTGTGTGTGTGTGTGTGTGTGTGTGTGTGTGTGTGTGTGTGTGTGTGTGTGTGTGTGTGTGTGTGTGTGTGTGAAAAATCAGACATTTAAGTGTGTGTGCCAAATACTTGGAACTGGGACACAATGCTCCAAGTTGAGTCTTGTTTGGGATTTGGAGAGACAGTGAGTCAGGTTCCAGTGGAGTGCGTTCTCTGTGTGCTCTTGGAGAAAATTGTGTTGGATACAGTGCCTGTATTTGAAATACTGTGTAAATCCATCCCTGTGTTAGTGACTGCTTCTAACCAGTGTCAGTGGTGAGGACTAAGGATCCTTGATTACTGGCCTGGGATAAAGAGGGGCTGTCACATACTGGTGTCAGAGTGGGGAGATATTAATTGAACTTCAGTAGCCTGTAAGCAGTTTTCACTGAAGGTATGTGTACTCTCAACAGCCACAAGGTAAACATTCAGAGTTTCAGCTTCACAGTAGTTTTGTTTATTTTTGTTAGTTAGCTTAGTCAGGGAAAGCAGGCAAAGATGTAAGTAGAAGATTACAGCAAGCTGAAAAAGAACCAGTTGGCAAAGGTGCGTGAAGCCAGAGGACTGGTGCATGCCAGCCTGACTTAATAGGATATGATTTCAGCTTTAATTGCAGCTGCAGCATGGTCCAGCAACCAGGGAGATAGCCAGTCTTGTGATGGGGATGTGTAGCCTTCAGAAACAGGACAGTTCATCTTTTCCTCAGAGGACTTAAAAATCATTCTGGAGTTAAAGAGACTTGAATTGGAGATTGAAGAGAGACTATGACATTTGCAGGCAGAGGAGAGAGAAAAGCAGCCTTCACAGACCTGACAAGGAAAAACAGTCCAGATGAGGAAGTGTAGACCCTAGCCTGCGGGTATGCATTCTAAAAGCTTAAAGGGGCTTTGGGTGGACCCCTGTATTAGACAGTCCAGATTACAGAAATGTCAATGCAGATGGATTCTCAAGACAGGGTATAGGTTAATGTGTTTCAGACAGGTCCCTTTCTATCAAGCAATGTTTTTCCAGGGTCACTTGAAAAACTAACTTCAGTCTTCAAGGGAGGGGAGAGATGTGATGTTGTGAGGTGTTTCCAGTTGTATGAGGAGAAGAGGACAGTGCATGTGTGGCAAATGCCAGCATGGCTGGCTCAAGTTTTGTAGATAGATAGTCTTGTGTCATTTGACTGTCATGTTGATTTGTACAGATGCTTGTATTAAAATGTATTTGTAAAAGTTGCTTTTGTTAAAAATGCTGCAATAGAATCTTAGAGTTCTGAATGTGAACTGTGCCAGAGTCAGATGACTAGATGTGATGTAATTCTATAATCAGCTGAAGGACAGAACTCTGGCAGCAGCAGTTTGTTTGTTTTTGTTTTTGTTTGGAATTTGATATAAAAATCTATGTCAGTCAACATAGTTCAATAACGGGTTTTGTTCAGTTGTTAGTTGTACAGTTCAGTGTGTGGAGTACCTCATTTTGTCTTGTGTAAGTAAGCATCTCAGCAGTACACCTTGCCATGGATAATGTGAAATTCTATCCGGTTGTGTTATTTTATATTTCCTGTGACTGAAATCTCTGGTGTTTATTGTAACTTAATATTAAGTATTTCATGTTTACTATTTTTATTATCCATTATTAAATATTTTATACATTTTCATTGTGGCTGGTCTTTTAGTGAATACTTTGAATATCTTGAGAGTACCTGTGCTTACTTCAGTGTCACTGTGACCATTCTAAAAGGCCTTACTGCTTTGGTCACACTCTACCATTCATGTCAGTATTAATATGGCACAGTATAATTGGTTATCCCTTGTAACAGCCTTAGAGGTTTTGGCTGGTGGCAGCTACCCTGTAATCTGGAGAGAGGGACACAGCTGATGAAAGTGTGTGTGTGTGTGTGTGTGCGTGTGTGTGCTTGTGTGTGCGTGTGTGTGTGTGTGTGTGTGTGTGTGTGTGTGTGTGTGTGTGTGTGAAAAATCAGATATTCAGGTGTGTGTGCCAGATACTTGGAACCGGGACATAGTGCTCCAAAGTGGGTATTGTTTGTGATCTGGAGAGACAAAAAGTCCAGTCCTAGTGGAACATGTTCCCTGTATGCTCTTGGGGGAAATTTTGTTGAATGCAGAGAGCTGCATTTGAATTACTGTGTAAATCTATCCTTGTTTTAGTGACTGCCTCTCACTAGAGTTAGTGGTGAGGATTGATGCTTCTTGATTACTTGCCCAGGGTAAAGAGGGGCTGTCACAGTCTGGACAGTGTTTCTTGCATTTAATCCATTGGATGCCTCTTTTAAGTACTGCAGCAAAATCTGATAGTTCCATGCCATTTCTGCTGCAGGATGGATTCAGTTCAAACACAGCTAGAACAGTGGAAACTGACAGTGGTCATGTAGTAGCACCCTTACCTCATTACTAGAGACTGTCATCCTTGATAATTGGCACAGTAGATGCTGGCAATGATCATAAAGTGGAATCCCAGCACTGTCATTGGAGAATGTGATCCTAGCCACAGAACAACGACCTGGAATGTAAGGCTACCAACTACATGTCTATGACCCACATTGTAGTGTTACAGTCAACTGTCTCTGTGCTCCTCCAGCTATGTAAGTGATAATGACTGTGCCCTACCAACTCCTAATCAGTGTGGGTATGTTGATGCCTGAAGCACAGTTTATCCAGACCATTGCTGAACTGTATAGCCTGAATGTGATATTACTTGCATCATATTGTTCTGTGTGTTGTCTCTTAGACCACACTTGTGGACCAGATGCCACTGCTTTTCCACTGTTGCACTATATTTTGCTCCAGGCTGCCTCAAGTGTGGGTTCACTGCTGCATTGCCTTACTAATGCTGCAACATTACATACGACAGTTCCTACCACCGTGCTGTTTGGCCTCATCACCAAGTTTCATAAGATCATATTATGTTGAATTGTACACACTACAGATTTTTTGCTATATTTTTACAGGACTATACTGTAATACACACTACAGATTTTTTGCTATATTTTACAGGACTATACTGTAATGTCCTACTGAAGGTGTCTAAACAGTAGGTTCTACCCTTTAGAAGTCCATATACAAATTTCACATGGTTTCTGATTTGGCATGAACCATGTTGTATGTCATTTCTTCCATGGTCTGTGGGTTGTGAATGGAGGGGGGGGGGGTCATCATCCACCTTTGCCTGCAATACACAGGACATTGTCTGTTGTGCTATTGTCTTTTAGTTCAATACTTCCCCACCCACTGTTTTCCATATTCCATAATAATAGCAGCAAGCCAGTATTGCCCTTGAGTAAACCTCCCTAGCTACAAATTGTCTCCTGCTCATTTTCCCAGAGCTCCCATTTGCTTGAAACCCTCACCACACTCGGGGGGGGGGGGGTCTTGAGTTAATCCTGTTCTATCCTTGGCAGATAAGAGATTTATTTTATTGTTTTACACATCATTTAAAATGCTACTGTTTTATTTTCGCTTTTTTTTTTTTATTTTGCTTTAAATCATTCTAAAGGTCCCTAATACTTGAAACTGCCTTGTCAAGTTAGTTTGTTTAAGTTGTTTTGTTGTAGGATTAAATTCGCAAGCAATCTTTCTTGGCATTTTTACATGAAGAGGTTAGCAGTGCCTTGTACAGACACAAACACTCAGAAAGTAAATTGTATCTATAAAGCTACCCTTAGAAGTGAAACCTGTAACTTAGTATGGTGAAAACAAAGCCATTGCGTGGAGAGAAGATGAAAGCAGCTAGTTTGCACATTAAATAGTACTACTATCAAATATTAGGAAAATCTAACCTAGTGTAGTGCCAAACTGCAGAGACCACCCAAGTAGACCTCTAAATAATGCAGCCCACCAAAACACAGATCCAGACAACATGGATATGTGATTTTCAAATGTTTCTATGGCCAGCTAGGGGTAGATACAGGCATCCTGAGACAATGTAGTAATTGTCTCATGTTCCCAACCATTTAATCCTTAAAGAAACACAGTATGCAAGAGATGCACATAAACAATTTCACTAGAGGCAAAAATATTGCATACAAACAAGGTTGTCAAGAACACACACACATTACATTCACCACACATAATGTTCATCACATACACATACAAACTTATGCTGAGGCACTAAAAAACAATCTTCCCAAACCTCAAAGACCCCCTAAGCCTATAAATGGCAATACCTATCCTCAGCTATCTATAAAGCACTCACAAAAAGCAGCACCAACAATCTATAAAGCACTCACAAAAAGCAGCACCAACCCCACTCATATACCTACTCCCAGTTGTGCTCCAACAGCAAAGCTCATAATGCAAGCAAACACATTACCCAAGACTCCTGTCATAGAGGACTCCATTGTACGATACACAGATGCTGCTCTCAACAGACTGAACAAAAAGATAATGGTTACTTGCTTATTCAGAACCAGGATCCTCCAGGTTTTGTGCACACTCAACTCACGACACCACAAGTACCAGTACGATTCTATTGTAGTCCATGTGGATTTTACAATACCTCTCAACTGTACTGGATTCCTCTGTATTTACCGGTTATGAGGGCAAAATTATGAGGTGCCCTGAATTCCCGAGTGGCCCCTTTAATTCCTGTTTTTTTTTATTATTTTTTTTGCGTTACAACTTTCAATTTATGGCTGACATCACTACACATCACCAGCCTACAGGGGCGTGCATGACGACATCAGCTTCATTGGACTCAGTCAAATTTTGAACTGTTTTGGAGGAAATATAGCAGCAATGGTAGCTGTGCAAATTTTCATTTTGCAGAGTGTGCCCAGCACCCACCCACATGCTGCAGGTCAGGATAAGAAATGGGCTCAGCCACCAGGTAAGAAAAAAAAAAAAAAAAATCGTTATTTGATTCTGATATGCACCGCTAACAGGCCCAGCTAAGCAGACAGTGGTTCATTATTTGTAGGCAGCAGCTCACAGACAGTGGTTCATTAATTCTGACAGCTCCGCTCTTTTCTATTCAGAAGAATGTATGTGTATTATCTATTCAATTATGTGTATTTTAGTAGCAGTGGCTCTATTCAAGCACATAGTTATTCAGTGCAGTGGAATAGTTTGGAGGGCAATTTACTCTTAAGTCATATTTTATCTGATACACAAGTTTTGCTGTGTTATTTGTGGCATCTGATATTGCTGTCAGCCCACTCCATAAGGTGTGTGTGCTATGCAGACAGTGGTCATTATTTGTAGGCAGCAGCTTGCAGACAGTGGTTTGTTAATTTCATCTGCTCTGTTCTCTTCAGAAGAACTGTGTAAGTGTATTATCTATCAAGTATGTGTATTTTAGCATCAATGGCAGCTCGCAGACTGTGGTTCATTAATTCCGGCCAATCTGTTCTATTCAGACAAACTGTGTATGTGTATTATCTATCAAGTATGTATATTTTAGCAATGGCAACTCACAGACAGTGGTTCATTCACTCCATTCTATTCAGAAGAACTGTGTATTTATATTACCTATCACGTATGTGGCTACGCATCTATTTAAGCAGACAGTTATTCAGAGCAGTGGCATAGCTGGGGGGGGTGATTTACTCTTTTAAGTTGTATTTTATCTGATACACTAGTTTAGCTTTGTTATTTGTGGCATCTGATATGCTAGCTAGTTATTAGTGGCATCTGATAATGCTGTCACACCTCTCCAGTAGGTGTAGGTGTGTGTGTGACAACTCTGGTAGGTGTAGGTGGGTGTGTGTGACCACCCTGGTAGGTATAGGTGTGACCACTCTGTTAGGTGTGTGTGTGTGACCAGTCTGATAGGTGTGTGTGCATGTGTCTGTGACCACTCCGGTAGGTAGGTAGGGTGTGTGTGTGTGTGTGTGTGTGTGTGTGTGTGTGTGTGTGTGTGTGTGTGTGTGTGAGACCACTCTGGTAGGTGAGGGTGGGTGTGACCACTCCAGTGTGTGTGTGTGTGTGTGTGTGTGTGTGTGTGTGTGTGTGTGTGTGTGTGTGTGTGTGTGTGTGTGTGTGTGTGTGTGTGTGTGTGTGTGTGTGTGTGTGTGTGTGAGACCACTCAAGTGGGTAGGGGTGTGTGTGTGTGTGTGTGTGTGTGTGTGTGTGTGTGTGTGTGTGTGTGTGTGTGTGTGTGTGTGTGTGTGTGAGGAGATAGCTCTGGTAGGTAGGGGTGTGTGTGTGTGAGAGACCACTCCAGTAAGTAGGGGGGTGTGTGTGTGTGTGTGTGTGTGTGTGTGTGTGTGTGTGTGTGTGTGTGTGTGTGTGAGAGAGAGAGAGAGACCACTCCAGTAGGTAAGTGTGTGTGTGTGTGTGTGTGTGTGTGTGTGTGTGTGTGTGTGTGTGTGTGTGTGTGTGTGTGTGTGTGTGTGTGTGTGTGTGTGTGTGTGTGTGTGTGTGTGTGTGTGTGTGTGAGACCACTCCGGTAGGTAGGTGTGTGTGTGTGTGTGTGTGTGTGTGTGTGTGTGTGTGTGTGAGACCACTCCAGTAGGTAGGTGTGTGTGTGTGTGTGTGTGTGTGTGTGTGTGTGTGTGTGTGTGTGTGTGTGTGTGTGTGTGTGTGTAAGTAAAATGCCCCAGGTAAGTATATCTGGTAGTTAGTGCTACTCAGGCTCAAACACTGTACCTTAGGTACAAGCAGCTAGGGCTTTAATTCCCTATCCATATCACCACTTGTGATTCCTTCTGATTCAATGTCTGGAATGTTTGGCTCATACTTTTGGTCTGTTCCTCTTAAAATTTGTGGTTTTCTAGCAGATCAGTGAGAAATAAATTCACTAAATAAAGTTTCAGTCTTCCTATCTGTCAGGAAATGCACGGTAACACAAAACATCTTATTCTAGCAACTTTCCAGGATTATTCAAGCAATGTTTAAAATGTGTCCCTGGTTTTTGGGCCTTTGTCCCCCCAATAAATTTTGGATTTTTCCAGATTTCTTGTGCTGCAAGGTTGAGAGATATAGTTGAGTGTTGAGTGCATTTTACAAGGAGCTGAGAGCTTCAGGTGAAAAGAAGTTTAGTGCTGCTTATGCCAAGTCTGCTTGCAGCGTTAATAGTACAACGGGTAGTGTATTTGCCTTTTGATGCAGAAGGCTGTGGGTTCTACTCCCACAGTATGTAGATGGATTGCTGATACTGTACTGTGTAGTACATTTAAAGGGGGTGGATGCTGCAGTCCTGAGAATGTCCTCCTTTGAAGTTGATTCCTAGGAAGTATGAACCTGTTGGCTAACTAGTGCAATGCAAGCTTGACTGGAATTAAATCATCATCATCATCTACCCCCCCTTTTTTTTCTGATTTTCTACATAGGGTCTGCTATTGCTTGTCAGCTTTCAACATCTCTCTCGATTCAATGCAATTAATTTTAATTTTATAAAAGACAATTGCATTTTAGTTTTATACAAGTTCAAAGTTTGATACACATTCAAATGTTTAAATAAAACACTATTCTGGTTATATTTTGTTTACTATTTTGTCTGTTCTTCAATTTGCATTTGCATGGTGGTATCCCACAATTCCATTGGAGTGGGTGGGGTTACATAATTATACATGCAAATTTTATGTTAATAAGCATACCGATTTTTGACCAGTTGTACTTACTTTTCTTGGGGCTTTGTCTAGATTTTTGATGTTTCCAGGTTGAAAGGAATGACGTTAACTTGAGACGTACATCCTTGGACTGTATTGAAGAGAGACATTGTTGACGTTTCTGAATGTGTGTCTCATGCAGATATGTGCCTTACATTGAGCAACATTCTACCTTCACCAGGGATGATGCCACAGTATGAAAAATAGATGATCGACTTCAGTAATTGGCATAGTTTCTGGTTTCCTTCCAGGGAGATTCAGTATTTGTCAGCATGGGAGGGCATGATTAACAAACCATGTTGCAAAGGATGGTCTGCACCTTCTCCCCTAAGCTTCAGAATATTGGCTAAAGGATTATCCCCACCCTTAGTGCATTTTTCAGGCAATGCCAAATTGACAAACCTGCCGACATAACAAATAAAACCCAAAGAAACCTAAAGGTGTTACTGCTCAATGTTAGGAGCCTAAACAAGAAGACCACACCCTATAAGCTCTCTTCCTTCTGGGGAATATAAGCACTATGCTGTTACAAGACATGGTTTAAATCTACAGAAAGTACGCTGGCAGTTCAAAACTTCAGTGTCTTCCACACATTTAGACCATCAGCTACACAGCCAGGTACAAAAGGTGGTAGAGTCTCACTCTATATTAGCAACAAGTATAACTCTAAGTTGGTTGAACAGGATGATGCACTAGAATTTATCATAGCTAGATACTGGGCTATCTGCCCGAAGACATACATTAGCCCAGCCACGTTTTGCGGTATTCACTGCCCCTTTGGTTAGTTCCCTAGGCCCTTGATCTAACAGCTAGTACCCTTGGCCCCTATCTAGTAGAGCTGTTGGTATGATCCCTGGTGTGAACTTTCTGTTACCCATCCACTCGTCAAGGTTCCTCTTGAAGAGTGATAGTGAGTGGCTCTGTCTTATGTAGATTGGGACCTTGTTCCATAGCAAGGGAAGTCTTTGCGAAGGGAATCTATCCCTCCAGCATGTTCTATTCATTATTGTGCTGAGGTTTATATCCCTAGAGCGTGTAGCTCGAGTGGATTTGGTTTTGTTAAGATGGAGCATGTTCAGCAGTTCTGGGTTGGACATGGCTCTGTATGTTAGACAGAGATCGCCTCTGACAAGGCGGTATGCAACAGAGAAAAGCCTTAGTTTTTTCAATCGTGCTGCATAGGGTAACTGTTTGAGGTCAGTAAGCCTCTTAGTGAGGTACCTCTGTGGTCTCTCCAGCTGCTGGAGATGCCTAGCCAGGTACATTCCAATTGGTGCATTGTACTCAATAATGGGTCTGATGAGGGAAGAGTAGAGGGGCACCACTACATCCTTAGATCTTGATGCGAACCCTTTCATGATCAGATGGGTCACATAAAAGGATTTTCTAACCACCTTGGCAACATGGTTATCAAAGGAAAGCTGACTATCTACTTGGGTCCCTAGATCCGTTATCACTTCTTCAGATTTCAGGGGGTTACCTCCTATGTGGTAGTTTGCGGGTACTCTGTTTTTTCCAAAGCGGATTACTACGTATTTTTTAGCATTTAGCTTGAGACCATGGCTTTGACACCATGCATTAGTCTCGTTAAGGCCCTTCTGGAGGATATCCATGTCGGCCGGAGACTCTATTATAGCACCCAGTTTGCAGTCATCCATAAACTTGGTCAGCCACAGCCCTTCAGTGCTTGCCTGCACTTCTGAGAAATATATGCCAAACAGGAGGGGCCCCAGGACAGAGCCCTGAGGCACACCGCTCGTTACTGGTCTGGAGTCAGACATAGATCCCGCTACTCTTACTTTGTGGGATCTGTCTGAGAGCCAGTTTGCGATCCATCTTGTGACATAAGGGTTTATGCCCAGGTTGGTGAGTTTATCAATAATACCCGAATGGGGAATGGTGTAAAATGCTTTAGCAAGGTCAAGGTAAGCTGTGTGTACCTCCTTTACCTTATCTATAGCCTGAGTGACTGTCTCAAAGAAGTCCACCAGGTTCAGGAGGCATGATCTGCCCTTGACGAAGCCGAACTGTGTGGGGTCAAGTGTTTGGAGGTTCCCAATCTCTCCATTTATGAGTTCCATAATGATTCGCTCCATTGCCTTACAGATCAGACTGGTCAGGCTTATTGGTCAGTAGTTCCCAGGGTCGTTTTTGGGCCCACCCTTGTGCAGTGGAACCACCATTGCTGTGTGCCATTCTATGGGCACATATCCTGTCGAGAGGCTGGGACTGAACAGGGTATTGAGATGTGGGGTTAATTGATTTTGGAGCTCGCGTATGACACAGCCCGGGACACCATCTGGTCCCATGGAGGCAGTGTTTTTAGCTTTAGATAGAGCCTTATTAACCAACGTATCAGTAATAATTGGAGTTACACAATCCCCTGGAATAGTAATAGGCCCTGCAGGTGATGAGGGGGGGGATTTGCACTGAACCTGTCAGCCAAGATGTTGGCAATGTCAGTGGTGTCGGTGTATTTTGTTCCATTTTGTACTAGCTCAGAACAGAACTGAGCGTTGCCATTTAGGTTTTTCACGTAACCATAGAAGACCTTATGGTTATCCTTGGCATCCTTGGCAACTTTCTTTTCGAAATTGGCTTTAGTTGACTTGATGAGGGCCCTCAATTTCTTACTAAAGCTGATCAGGAAAGATTTTTCTACTTGAGATTTGGCCTTTTTTTGTATAAGTCTCCTCCTTTTATTGTATAGTTTGCTTAAGGCCGAGGTCCACCAGACTGGTTTCTTCTTGCTTGAGTCTTGGTTTTATTTGGGATAGCACGGTCCATGCAATCCTGAAGATGTATATAAAGTGCCTTGGTGTAGGATTCTGCATCCTGGATATCATTATCCTTCTGCAAGGGGATAGTGAAGCTTTCCACTTCTGATGCAAGTAGTTTGAAGTTTGCTTTGGAAAGTTTTTTTACGATGGTTTCTTTGACTGGGGGAGGTGGAGGGGTGCGGATGTCTAGGGTTATTAGTTTATGGTCTGATCTGACCAGAGAGGGAGTGATAACGGGTGTGGTACAATGGGCGCCCATATTTGTGATGACTAAATCCAATATGTTTTCCTCTCTAGTGGGAGAGCATACCAGTTGTTCGAGGGCATTTGAATTTATAAATTCTATGAACCGCTGGGCATAGGAGTTAGAACTTTGGTAGTTCGCCCAGTCTATACCAGGGTAGTTGAAATCACCCAAAATTATGGTGTTGGGTAGGACCTTTATATTTTCCAATGCCTCAAGGAATGCTGAGTGAGCATCTTGGGACATGGTGGGCGATCTATAACAGGCTACGACTTGAAATGTGGTTTTGCCTGCTGATAGTTGCACATGGATGATCTCTGGGACATCATGCTGCGCCACTAACCTGGAGATGTGGGTATCCTTGATGAATATGGATACACCTCCACCCTTTGTACTGCCATCCGGTAACTGAGGCCAGAAGGTATGATATGAATTGTAACCTGGTAGTGCTGGGATGCTCTCTGGAGCCTTGAACCAGGTTTCCGTCACTGCACAAACATCAATTTCTCCATACTGAGGAGTGCCTTGAGTGCGTGCATTTTGAGGTTAAGACTTCTGGAGTTGAGTAGCATTACCCTTAGTTTTTGGTTACCTGTGCTGGTTACGGTGGTTGGTTTGTCCTTTGAGCCTTGCCTAAAAAAGGCACTATGGGGACGGCAAGAGCCTTGGCCAGTATTCGAAAGCCTAGGGGTGACAGGTGCAAACCATCTCTGGTGAAACAGCGAGGCTTGTCTATCATGTCATCCCAGGCAGACAGACACTGGATACCCTTAGAATGACACCAGAAGCTTAGCCAATTGTTGAAATTGATAATTTTGTCTTTGTATTGTGGTATCATTCTAGGTGAAGGTAATATGTTACTCAAGGACAGGATCATACCAGCTTGGGCTACATGATCAGAGAGCTCCTCAATGTCTCTCTTCATGTAGTCCAGGGAGGTACATCTTAGATTATTCACACCAACATGTACAATGACAGTGTCATACTTGTACTTGTTCTGGAATGACCTAAGTGCCTGTGTTATGTGGCAGATCCTAGAACCCAACAGGCAGCTGACAGTAACCTTCTCCTTGTTCAGCCTGGTGAGTGGAACATCTGTGTGCCTTACTATAGAGTCTCCTATTACTAGCATGTTGGGTATGGTGTTTTGCCTTAGGGGCTGTTGTGAGGCACACTGCTGAGGTGAATTATGTGTTTTCTGGCTTGTGTTTGGAGGTGCAGGTTGCTTGCTTGTCTGCTTTGGAGGGCACTGTTTCTTTTTCAGATTTGTACCTAGTGCCTCCGAATATGTTTTTGTGTATTTATGTGTATGTTTTGCCGGTGCTTGTTTTGTAGATCCATGTGTGACTGGTGGTGTGATGCTAGTGTGTCTCTTCTCCTCTTGAGCTAATCACCATAGACAAAGTCCAATATCATATCCTAGCAAGCTATAGGTTACCCCCTATGTCCCTAGAATCCCATAACTTGTACCTAGACCTAATGGAGACGCTAACCTGTAAACCAAATACCCTATTCATGGAAGACTTTAATTACCACTCTATAGACTGGGAAACATGCACTGCCTCATACTCATATGCAGACTGATTCCAGGACTTTATTAACACAAATACCCTTGAACAGATAGTGTGCACACCCACCAGAGGTTCAAAATACTGGACCTGGTAATCACCAATACAGGGAGAGCTGCCCCCCCACTGTGTCACATCCTCAATTTTGAGGGTGCACCACAAAGCTTTCTCCTTTGAAATGAAAATCATCTTGGTAATTCCAGCAAATACTGTAATACATACAAACTATTCCAAAGCAAACTATATCCTGTTAAGTGATAGTCTGTCAAAATATATTGCCCCTCCTAACCCCATGTTTACAGAAACCAATGCAGTATTCTTCATAGAGACCCTATACAGCCATGTAAATTGCTGTATAGAGACTGCTGTATCTATTAGAAGTAAACTCAAAACAAACTCTAAAACAAACCACACATATAAAAGAAAAAAGTCATGGCTAAAAGCAGGAAGATCAACTCCCATAATGATAGGAACTCTAATTAAACTAAACAGAAATGTAAGAGGACTAATTAAGTCCAACAAGGCCAATTATGAGGTCAAGATATCCTCACAGACTAAATAGTTTGAAACATGACCTATCAGGACCATTTGAGTCACATTTCAACTATAGTCTCAAAACAGACTTTGTGCCATGAGCATGGGGGACTGCAACTGTTATCCCTCTTAACAAGGGTGGACTACCAAATGACCCTGAAAACTATAGACCTATTAGTCTGACTAGTCTAATATTTAAAGCCATGAAATGGATTATCATGGAAATTATCAACAAAGACAGAGACAACCTTCAGACACTCGACCCAAACCAGTTTAGCTTTGTCAAAGGAAGGTCATGCCTAGTAAATCTGGTGGACTTCTTTGAATAGGTCACCAAGGCAATGGATGACAAGAAAATGGTTCATACCGCCTACCTAGACCTGGCCAAGGCTTTTGACAGAGTACTATACTCAGATTTAGTTGACAAACTCACCAAACTGGGTATAAACTCCCTATATAACTTACTGGATTGTCAGCGGGCTCACAGACAGGTTCCATGAAGACAGGATTGGTGATACCACCTCCAGTAAGACACCAGTCACCATCAGGGTACCTCCTGGCTCCATGCTGGGACTGCTCCTATTTGGCATCTACTTCTCGAAAGTAAAGACTAATGTCAATGGAATTTGGCTGACTAAGTTCACAGATGACTACAAATTGGGAGCTATCATGGAATCCCCCATGACACAAACAGCTTACAAGAGGGTCTAACAGAGGCAAATGACTGGTAACAAAGTCACAAATTCAAGCTAAATGCAAAAATATACATTAGTGTCTTTTGGAAAAACTGCCACCCAGGCTAATTACTCCATTGATAAGACACCCCTAGGAGTTAACCTGGCAGTCAGGGATCTGGCCTTTGACCAACATGTGGCCAATGTAGTAAGAAAAACATTCTATGTCACCCAATGTGTAAGTAAGAGCATGGCGTCCAGGTGCAAGGAAGTCATAATGCCACTTTATTGGGCCTTTATCACACCCAACATTGAGTATAATGCCTCCTTTGGCGTGTACCTAACCAGACATATGCAACAGCTGGAAAATAAACAAAGGTTCCTTACCAGAAGAATACAGGGTATAGACACATTATCATGTATGGATCACCTTAAAGCCCCATCTCTATACTCTGTTTCCTATCAGTTACTGAGAAACAAGCTATGCCTGGCATGCAAGGCATCCTCGAATCCAGCTCTGATGGAGCTTTTGCACATCCACAAAATGAACAGCATCAGAACCATTAGATCCAAAGATTTAAATTTTGCCTGTGGCATAAACCCCACATGTTGGAGAGGCAGATATGTGACTCAGAGGATCCCCATGCTATGGAACAGCACTCCTCCTAATAAATGCTCATGATACATAGAAACACAAATGAGCTGGGTTTCACAGCTAGGCTTTTAAAGGCCCTGGTAATCGTTAGCCTAGCATATACCTAAGAACCTATATGTGGCCTCCTCCCAGCTTGCATGGTAGTTGTCTGTAGCGCCCATTCTGTCTGCAGTCTGTGTGCATCTACCAGCCAGATAACTCTGTGGGAAGTACCCCCTGCATGAACATTTGGTATAAGTCAGATGTGTGCTGAGTGTGTGAATTGTGTGACCTGCTTGGGTGGTGCACAGATATATTACAGATTATACTCTGGGAATTACAGTTCAGAGTGATAACCCTTCCTATTAATGTGTATCTGTGCCTCTGGAATAGAGGGAGCCTTAACATGGATGCAATTTATGATGCCAGTGACTACAGGGAGCAATGCAGTCTCTCATAATGCATGCGTAATGTCAGTTCTCTCCTCTGTGTCTTTGAGAAACAGATATGCTCCTCCACATGGTGTAGCATAATGCTGAGGAAATGGCTAAGTATGTTATGTGCTTATCTGCATATATTGCATATCATACTGCCTCGACCATTGTGTTTTTTCCTGATCATTGTCTATGGATTGTTCATACCCTGGGCATGGCGACTTCCTGAGCTATTTTTTACTGTTTATTGTACTACCCTTCTATGAATCCCAGTCCTTGACCACAACTCCCAAGCTATAGAATAATGGCTAAGTTTATACAGATGTCCATTAAAGCTGGACTAATTTCTAACTCAGCTTAAATAAACATTTCATCTAAAAGTTAAGCTACATTAGTCAAAGCATTCAAGAAGGGCTGATGACTACAGTCAACAAGGAGAGTTATGAGGAATAAAAAATACAATAAACATTAACTCGAGCCCCATCCTAGCCTTATAAATAATAAATTGGGAGAAATTATCTGGTAGACAGTTTCCAGACCCATTCCAAATATAGAAGATTCATATATACCTGTCCAATGTACAATAATATCATTTAAAAAAGGGATTTGAAAATGACGGTGATCTTTTGATATTTGCTTAAGATTACCCTTTGAGAAAAGTGTGCCACATTCAATAAGGATGGGATGCTGCATCCTATCATACAAACAAAAGAAACAATGCCGTTATGCGTAGTTTAATTATTGCCACTATTACTGCTTTTCATTGTATTGCTGACTTTAAACTACGACATCTTTTTAATCAGTTTCTCACTAATAAAACTTGTTTTGTATAATTTTACAAAAATCTGAATGGCATGAGCTTAAGAAAGTCAATTTGAAAATTATGTCTTTGTCATCTATTGGATATAAATATCTATGCTAAAGTGTGTATGAAAGATTGTAGTGTAGCTAAGAATAAACTAAATACTTTAGTTTCAGAAATGTTTGGAGAGTTTTCCATATGATGCTCTCGATGAGGTTAGAAAATTCGAAGATTGGAAGCCGGTGTTATTTTACTTTAATCCAAATATTCAGAAAGATTTACACAACCCACTGGGTAGACCTACTTCAGCTGGATTCCAGGTATTCTTAGAAGGTGTGCATGGTCATCGGTTCTTATGTAACATTTATTTTGTTTCATTATTTTTCCTTATTTTAAGCACTCTTCATACCTTTGCAGAAGATGCCAGATTTCAGATGGTTGGCTAACACATACTGTTTATCACTTGACATCCCAGGTTTATATATGAATGTGCAGTCAGTTTAAGCTAGAAGCTATGTCTTTTTTCTGGGGCATGGTTACTTAAATAGCTTGCCCACCTTACTGATTTTATTTTTTTTTGGGAGGGGTTTTGATATATTGCTCAATACTGCATACAGCAGCATACTGACAGGGGAGGGGGCACAGCTGTATTTAGAAGCACACGTTTCCACTCCAAAGGCTGAAAACTAACATTATTCTCCAACTCAAGCGTGGCACTATCTCCAACCATACTATACACCTACCTGGATATAGGACTTGCAATTATACACAAATCCTCTTTTATCCTATCTACCAGCTGCTTCTTAGGAACTTTAGCCAGATCATTCCCACCTAAGTGTATCACCAGTATTCAAGGAAAACATAACCGCAACTTTACCAGTTCAACTTCCTGCATAAGCTGACTCTACCTAAGACCCCGAACTCCATGCCAACTAACTGACAACCGTAATCGAGACAATCCCAAATTCTTTCCATCCATCCTAACTGCAGCCCTTTTCGCAGCCCAGTGGATATAGGAATGTCCCAAGATGACAATTCGGATTTCTGAAAGACGTAGAAAAGAAAAAAAAAATTAAAGTAGTGCAATTGAATCCGTTATCGAATATAAGATAAACAGGCATTAAAAGACCACCTCCCTACTCTCCTAATAACCACAATAGATCTGCCTTCCTTTGCCAAATCTGAAGCCCTCCAAATCCAGAAAGAATGAGCTGCAAACCTCTCGGCAGGAAAACCCATACACCATAGACTCCTTATTACCTGTACAAACTGACTACTCGTTATCATCCTCCCAGTTCTCAAACAGAAAAACAAATTATGTGGACCCCCCACACACTTGAGTCACCTATGTCCTGCAGCCCAATCTACTGGACAAAGTCCTGCATTCCTATCTTTCCTCAAGACTATCGATACACCTTTCCCCAATTGATCAGTTTTAGATCTCCGTAACACAATGTGAACTGTCCCTGAACAAATCATTACATCCCTCCAGAATAATGACCTCAAGAACTGACACCTGAAATGCACCGAAATACAGCCATAAACTCAAAGTAATCCACATGACATAATCGACTGAATGCCTCTCCACTAAAGCCAAGCCTTTCACTTGATCTTTCAAAATTTGCCTTGTCAATGGCCAACACATATCCATATTCCCTCCAGACACTCTGCCTCATCCTCTCAATGTACTCCCCACCATCCAAGACTTTCTGAAATCACACAACCCAGCCACCTAAGCAAAGATATTAATAGCCTCTAAATCCACTTTAACCTTTTGCACTGCCTTACTTTGCCCACAAAGCCA
>NC_056743.1:1354623977-1354716513 GCF_019279795.1 Protopterus annectens | reverse complement strand
TTACATCCCACCCATGAACAACTTCCCACATTAAAAGCCCAACAAACTCCTTGTTCTCACCTCCTACCTTTCCCCCTCTAGCATTCCCTGCAAATCTATGCATTATCTTAGCCAGCCAAATATCTGGGTGATGAACCTCCCACTGAAGAGTGTGATCCACTGCTTTACACTTCCGAAACCTCTGGTCATACCATAACCAGGCATTCCCAGGCCTCAAAAGCTGAGCCGCCCATATAGTAAGAAAGTAACCCAATAGCGGCAATGCCAAAGATGGATCCTTCTCCAAAAAAACTGCCATATAATAAACAAATCCTACTACCTAATTATCCCATGTCCTAGGTTGCAGACTACCTACCCTCCTCCTCTCTAGAGCTGATAATGCAGCCAACAGATCTTTGCTGTTTGCAGACTCCAACTCCACCAACCACTGAACCCCTTCCACATCTATCAGTTTAAAAACATTGATATACTCCCCTTTCCAAATCTTCTCCTTAACTATAGACAAAATGTGAGGAGTCATGAAAAATGTCCCTGTTCCTTGCCCCAACATCTGGGTAGCTAACCAGTCACCTGGCCGTATACCAAAATCAGAACCCACGTGGGAAACTGAAGACTTACTGCCAACTGACTCAGCCCTAAATGTGTCTTCCCCACTTAAATCCTGACTCCCCTGTGCCTCCCCCATAACCCTACCCATATCCCCCAGCCCATAAAAGCCATCATCCAATATGTCACAATCATCCCCAAAATGCCCCAAACCTACCCTCCCTAACTGAAGACCCAATGCCAAATCATTACCTGTTTCTCCACCCAGAGTCATTCCAGCCACTGATGAATCAACTGCAGCCACCTCTCTCGACAGTCATTGCCTCTTCCCCAGAGTCACCAACCTGGTCCTCACCCATGAATGTCACTTCTTCTGGCTGGTTTCAGCTGCCTGGTCCACTGTCCCAGACTCAGTGCTGGGCACATCTTAGAGCAACTCTTCAGCCTGTGCCACAAAGGCCTCCTATCGTTGTCATAGACTCTGTATGCTCGCCATTTGTAACAAAAGAATAGTTCATTAAGACAGTGATGCAAACAAGTTTGCCCACCTCCCTCATAATGACCAACAAGGGAAAAAAAATACATAAACTCTCCTCAGCAAAGCACCACCCTGACACGTGCACCAGTGCAGCCACCCTCAGCAGTTCACCAGGCAATAACAGCTTACTTCTGGCAACTGAGAGCTGTGGGAATCAAACCCTGCACCATGGGGCTATGGCAAACAGCCTTAGTTTCTGTGCCAACTGCCAGACCTATCAAGTTCAGGAGAAGGAGCCAATGATGTCTAAACAGGGAACCCTTCTTTCACCCCTCCCCAATCCACCTCCCATATCCCCACCATTTCTCGTAAACCCCTTCTGCCTCATCCATGCAAACTAACTGCTGCTAAGTTAACTCATTCCTGCCTATGCTACAACTCAAAAAAAAAAAAAAACACCCCTGTATCATACCTTTACATCTTTGAGCAAGAAAACTGGACAAAGCATAAATAAAAGTGGGCCAAAGTCCTAAACATATAAGCAGTTTGTAAAGAAAACTTTTAAAGCACAGCAAGCTGATACATAACAGATTTTGCATTAGCATGAATTTCCTGAAGGGTTTAATGTGAATGCGAATTGACTATAAATGTTACTGACCTCTCACAGTCAAGAGCTTGCCACTAATTTGTCAGAGAACCACAATATTTTGAAATGAACCAACAGCATGAGGCAAAATCTGGGACACATTACCAAATCTAGACAGTTGAAAAGTATGACTGTATCCTGGATAAACCAGCATGCTACATGACCATTAAGATCAACCACTTCTGGTCACACTGTGCATGCTCTGCAGCTAACTTAATGCATGAATGCTCCCAAGCCTGCGAATAGCATGAAATCTCCCCCAGTGACTCATCACTCCCTACCAAAGAACCAGAGAGACAAACTGCGACCACTCCAACTAGTTGGCTACTCTAACTACCTCACTGTTGGAACCGGTACATCCACATTCTAACAATGACCAGAATGACCCCATCTACTCAGCTTCAGCCTCACACCATGAAAGGGGGGGGGGGGAATCGCACTACATGAGAATTAGTCACACCACCAGGGAAGATGAATTCAAACTGCTACGGAGTTAATTACTGCACCCAAGGGGAAATGAACACCTGGAGTACTCCACTTCCCAGTCCATGGACAACCAAGAGAACTGTTCTCCTCCCAAATGCAAACCACCAACAAATGAAGCTGGCAAGACCCCTATGCCATGAAGAAAGCACCACTGCAACGAATATAGAATAAGGTAAACAAACAAAAAAAAAAGAAAAAAAAAACACCTTCCAAATAAGCTCCCAACACACCTATCCAAAACAACAAATGATACTACTAAACCATCCACACCAAATAATGATTCTGGACCAAAAATAGTCTGAGGCCTACCTGCCACCTTGTACTTACAGGTCATCATGGATGTGATCCTAGTAGTTGCAAGACCATGACAAAAATGTGATACTACTTTCACTACTACACTATTATAAAACCTAAACCCCTCCCAAAATCTATCTCACTTCCTCTGAGTCCCACACTATTAACTCAATACCAACCACAGCCTAACTAACATATCCCCATCACTTCACTTAACCCATCTATCCATCCCTACTCCCCCCTTCCACCTTCATTTGCAACCCCGGTAAGATGGTCTTGGACAAATTAGTTTGTCCCAAACTTCATTTCTCTACCTATTCTACTGGATTTATTATTGTCTACTCCTGGATGACATTAAGCAAGTTGCTAGATTTATGTTAGTGCAATTAAGATTTTGTTCACTGCCTTTTCATTAGTTATTACATAAATCTTGCTTGTTGTCATTTAGACAGAACATTCATCCATGCTTGCTAATTGTTACAATAACAGAATCATTTAAAAAATTGATTTGACAATAATGGCAGAGACAGCACAGCTGTGTAAGTAAACTTATAACAGTAGATGTTTGAATTATCACTGCTGAAGTAGCCTAAGCTATATGGGTTATATCCTGCTAAAGATGTAACAACCAGTCAGCTTCCAAAGCTTCATGGTACATTTCAAACTGAGCCGACAAAAAGATGTTTGGGCTTCAAGCCATTCAGAGCTTTCATGCCAACAGAAACAGAGAGAGAAGGAGGATAAAACCCTGAGAAGGACAATGTGAGGAAAATAATAAGAAATGTCCACCCTGGCATAAATGGAAATAAGCCAGAAAATAGATAGTTTGTCTTAATGTAAACTTGGATAGCACTTTAGGCATAAACGAAGGAGTGGTTCTTAATGAAACCCTACCTTTGTGGAAAATGAGATAAGGCTGACCCACCATAAGAGCTTGTAAGTCTGGTACTCTTCATGCAGAGGTCAGAGCAATTAGTAACACTATTTTCCACATAAAGAATCTCAAGTCAGCCTGATGATCTGGTTAAAATGGAGCAAGAGTTAATTTTTCTAACACAAAATAAGGATCCCTAGGAAGCAGAGCCTCTTTTCTAGGAGGCTTCATATATAACAACCTTTTCCAAAACATTTTCACATAAAGCTGCATTGAAAGAGAGGGATCCTTGGGTAGACATGCTGAAATAGATGACAAGTGAACCTTGATTGAAGAGTAGGATAGTAATTCACACATATAATGCAGAACCAGAGAAACACTAATCCTGAATGGGTGCTGTCTCTTTTGTTGGCACCAACTAGAAAACCTTTTTCATTTAATAATTAATGATTTTCTACTAGCAGGATTTGTTAGCTCTTTTAACACTTGTTGCACATCCTCATAAAACGGTACATCAAAGAAATTAAGATTCTATCATATAAGCAGTCAGCTATAGTTGTTATGATTGAGCTATATCCACTACTCTTGTATGGGAAGATAAAGTCTGTGAGGTAAATATCCCTAGCCATACCAAAAGAAGGGAGAACCATTGTTAACTGGGCTAAAAGGGAGTCACCACAAAGATCTTTGGAGAGTCCTTCTGAATCTTCAAAATGAGCATTGACATTAGAAAGGGTGGAAATGTTATGCCTAAGAAAAAGAAAAAAAATATCTGTCATGAGGCCTTCGGAGTGTATGACCTGGAGCAGAATTTCACCAATTAATGCTTAACACAGAAAGATGTATTTGTGGTGTTCCCCACAGTAAGATCAATTCTTGGAAGCCCTTCTGATACAATTTCCATTAGTGGGGATCTGTTGTAGTCTTGTTCATCTTGCCTGCCACACAGTTTTGCTCTGGCAATATGCAAGATGCCTTTAGAGTGAGATTGTGTTGAAAAGCTATATCCCAGACTACCATGTCCAGTCTGCATAGAGGGTAAGAACTGGCTCTTCTTGCTTGTTTATGTATCACACCTCTATGGTATTGTTTGTGGACCAAAAAGAATGCGAGAGTCAAGAACATTTATAAGTGCAAATATCTCTTGTATTATGTGTTTTGGTCTATATTTTCTGTTCCAAAGACCTTGTACTTTTATCCACATATATACTGCTCCCTAAGCAAAATCTGAATTGTCTGTAGTGATTGACTGCTGGAGCCAAAAAGGAAAATAGCAGTCCTGGATTAAAAAAATATTGTATCTCCAGCAAAAATTCTCCCTAGTAACAAATCCCAACACTGGAAATTGAAAGTCAGGGAATGTTGTTGGGACAATACAGATTGCAGGTACCAATGTCTTTTTATCATGTGGAGTCTGGCAAAAGGTATCATGAGAATCATAGATGCTTTGAGACCCAGAATCATGCAAAATTCCCTAGCTGAGACATTAGTCTAATCAAAAAAGAAAAGCAGGAATAGAGCTAGAAACAGATCTACTTTTTTCTTGTAGAAGAAAAGCTCTTTGAACTGAGGTGTCCTAGACACCCATGGAAAACAATCTTGTGAGAATTACTCAGACATTTTCCAGTTTGTGTAGATCACTTAGCCAAGTGAAAGATTCCTGTCACCATGGAAAATACTTTGCAAAGAAAGGTAAATCAGCTAAATAAGGAAATATGTGAACTCCATGTAGTCTGCAGTAGGTTATTACAGGAGCTGGACATTTTGTAAATACCCTTATTATTGTGGATAGACCAAAAGTTAATGGAGAGTAACTGATAATGTGACCCAGACACAGAAAACATTTAGAAATAAAACACAGATTTAGGAATGTGCACATCTATTAAATCAAAATTTACCAGAAAATTCAAATGGCAAATAAGGGGTAACAAAAATGAGAAAGGATAACATTTAGAACTTGATATTAGAAGAATATTTAAATAATAAAAAAGAAAACTTCTAAAAAAACAAGGCTTGAGAGCTTGTAATACCATCTGTGAGAGTCAATGCTCTGTGACAAGGAGAAAAAGTGTTAAGTTTGTTAAGTGTGTAGGAATCCCATGAACAAAGGGGGAAGAGACTCCCACTGCCAAAATTAACAGAGCTGGATTTAGGGTTTGCAAGGGTAGGGGTGGGAAGTCTTATAGTCATACAGACTTACAAGCCTATCCTAGTTCTGGAGAGTTTCTCTTTTTTTAGAAACTCTCTGCCATTGTGTTTTACACATTTGCTTACCAGCAGCTTTCTGGGTTAGTTTAATTTGCCTTGAAAAGAAGGCAGTAGGGAAACGTTAAATCCCTCTGCCCCACTTGAGAAGGAAGGATGAAAAAGTTAGATCCCATGAATTTAAATACTTGTCTCGTCATGTTTAATGAAGACATTTGCAGCAGAAAGTCCAAAACTAAGTCTTTATCCAAGGGAGAATTCAAATTTTTGACATTCTGTGGAAGGCTTTGAGAGCACAACCAGGCATGCCTTCTCATAACAGTTCCAGTGGCATCAGCCACGTAAGTGGTATCAGCAGAATCATAAGCACAGTTTAAATAATGGGTAGCCACTTGAGACACAGAAGCAATCAAGTCAGACAAAACAGATGTCTCAGAACAGTAAACAGATTCCAAAACAGTCCTCATTTTCTCACAAGAAGCAAGCATAAACTTCAGCATATGAGATTCACATCTGAGAATTCTAAACACAGGTGTTATAGAGGAGTACACTTTCTCCCCAAATCTATCAACAGCCTCTGTCCTTGTGAGAAGTACAGAGATGAGTGTAAAAACGTTTAGTAGCAGCTAGATTCACTAAATCAGTAGTTGCTGGATCTGGTCTGAGTGTACAACTTAAAGGTTTGAGTAACTATATAAAGTCTATTTACTGTCTTGGTGGCACCAGGCTGGCTGTCAGACAATTTACAATCTGTCTTTCATGCCATGTGCCCTAAAAAGACACAATAGATTTGATGATGGTGTTCTAAAACATTTTTGATTCTTGGTAGTTAAGATGAATTCTGTCATATGCAAACATATTAGGCTTAGTACCAATTTCGGAGAAAACACAAAAAAGCCAGCAAGATAGTTCCACCATTTAATATGAGGCAAAAAAGCGGACAAACATGTCCAAATTCAAATACTCATACTAGTTTCGGCACCAGCCTTCATCAGTGAGTGAAAATAATTCATCAATCCATTATCAACGTCAGTTTAAATACTGTGGTAAACCAATAGGAAAAAAGACATTCTCATACGGCTCCTGAGTCTTGTTTAAAGCAACATGACACAATAAATTCGAATATATATTGCAATACACATGAATTGCAAGCAGTAGATCATACTTATTGTAAAATGGCCTAGGACAAGTCCCTACATAATGTTTGTCAACATAATGATTAATATACTCCTATATTAGTTATGGAGATAAGTGGCTTGGATGCAATATTATGAAATAATGTAATATGTCATTGATCTTCATGTGAATTATAAATGGTCATTGAGACCAGGAGGAAAAAGGGCTCCTAAATGTGTAATCCAGTATCTTTCTTTGTGGCTTAAAATGCCTTGCCATCCTGTCTGGTTTTGCCTGTTACCTGTAATTTTGTCTATGATGGTAAACATGAACTTGGCACTGGGATGTTTGACTGTATGTAAATATAATGCATTAGATGTTTTGTGATTGCGAATATCACTACGATGTTCCCCAATTCTGATGCGTAGTGAACGTGAAGTCTTGCCAACATAAAACGACTTACATTGGCATGTAGCCAAATATATAACCCAGCTAGTGGAACAATTGCCAAAAACCTTAATATCATACACTTTACTAGTGTTGGGCTCGTGAATTGTTTAAGCTGGTTGACTTGAACACAAGATATACAGTGTCCACATCTAAATGTTCCCAGTAACTCATCCCCATTATGGTAAGTTGTTTGTATTTAGCTGCCCCACTTTCTCTATGTTTATAGTGGGAAAACAAAGTACCCAACGTTTTGCCACGTCTAAATGAGAATGAGCACTGATTGTCTAAAATGCCCCTCAAAAAGTCATTTGCTAGTAAGATGTTCCAATTTTGATTGACCGCTTGTCTAACTGTTTGCTGATTTTTACCTAGTGTGGTAATCAGTCTGATTTTAGAGCTATTAGTATTCAGGCTCTTATCCCTGTATTCCAACAATGTCTTTCTTTCCTGGTTGTCCGAATAGGTCCTGGCTAATTCAATGTCCGAAGTACAATAGCCCCTATCCAAGAATCTTGTTTTTAAATTGGCTTTGGCTGCTGTGTAATCCTGTGGACAGGAATTAATTCTCCGAATTCTCAGATATTGAGATTTAGGGATGTTCCGGATGGTGTGACGTGGGTGCATACTATTAGCATGTAGCAAGGTGTTAAACTGGGGATATTTCCGATGAATTTTGGTATTAAGTGTGTTGTCACTATTACGATATACAGTGACATCCAAAAATGTTATAATCTCTATGAAAAGTAATGGAAAATTCAATCCCCAAATATTGTTGTTCAAATGTTCCAGAAATTCCTGAAGATAGTCAGTATCCATCACCATCCAACAATCATCTAAATATCTCCTCCATATGTCTATTTCCACCAGGTATAAATTGTGTAAAGGATTGTAAATCAGGCATTCCTCAAGGTAGGCCATAAAAAGATCAGCGTAAATGAAGAAGCCCCATCGCCGTGTATGTAGTTGCCAGTAACAATCACCTTGGAAATAGAACACATTTTTGGTCAGAACATGTTCTGTTAGACAAATAAGCAAAGTGTTGAAACTCGGAGAATACAGTTCTGCTTTAGCAAGCCAATATTCAACAGCCTGAAGCCCAGCCCAATGCGGAATACTGGTGTAGAGAGATTTCGTCAACGTTCGTCCAACATTATCCAATGGGGCTCTAATTGACAATCCTCGATAATTTGCAAACATTGTGTGGTGTCCTGGATTCTAGCTCTAACCAGGGGCAATAGTGGTTTGAGAAATTGGGTGAGAAAAGCAGACAATGGTTCTGTAAGGGAACCATGACCAGAGACTATAGGCCTGCCTGGTGGATGTGTAAGGGATTTATGTATTTTTGGTAGTAAATACAAAATTTGTCTATCTGGTTCTCTGACCTGCAAATGTTGAACAGTTTTAGGTGTGATTATACCCTCCTCCAATGCAGATTGTAAAAACAAATCAATCTCTTTTTTGAATTGCATAGTTGGATCAATCTCCATTTTCATATAGCAATGTCTGTCAGATAGTTGTCGTAAACCCTCATTTACATAAAAGTCCATGTTCAAAATCACCACTGCACCCCCCTTGTCGGCTTGTAGTATTGCTATATTTTGATTACTCCTAAGTTCCGAAAGGGCCACTCTTTCTGTAGAAGTGATGTTATCCCTACTGGTAGCAACTTCAAAAAGGGGAAAATGTAGGTCCTTTAACACTGCTTGTTGGAAAATAGCTACATTTTTGTTCATAGGCGGCTGAAATGTTGATTTATGAAAGGTGAAATCAGTAGATCTTTGAGCATTGGAACTATCCTGTTCAGAAAAAAACAGTTTAAGACTGAGTCTATGACAAAAATCAATGACATCTAATGAAGTTTGGTATTCATCACAAAAAAGCTGGGAACAAAGTTTAACCCTTTATTAAGAACTTGTTTTGTTCTGATGTAAGTACATGGTCCGATAGATTCAAAACATTTTCAAAAACTGGTGTATTTACTTGAGTAGTGCCTGAATAAGTCCCGTCATGGAATCCGTAGATATATTTGTTTCTATGTTTCCTCCCCCCTCTGGATTTCCTACCATGTCTAAAGGGTATTGAGTGTTGGTTTTCTTCTTAAGTGGAGAGTTGACAGTGTTGGCATATTCACTGTCAGTGTTAGATGACTCCTCCCCTGAGGTGCTGGTTTGAAAATGATCCCTGTTTTTTAATATAGATCTGGGCCTTTTTCTGGTCCTGCCCCTGCTTATATTAGGGACATTGTCCTGAAACCTCACAGATCGTTGTGCTTGGAATGGATGTCCCTTTTCATAATCATTGCTATCTCTATTAAATTTCTTTATTTTTCTATCTCTTATGATGTTGTCATAAGAGGTTAGCTCCTTGGACAACCTGTCTAAATATTCCAAATATTTAGGACTGGATTCATGTTTTTTACATTTGTTTGCTAAATCCTTGACTTCTGAAAGACATAGTTCTATTGTTCTTTCATAATATGAAGCTAGGATTTTTACAAAAACCATGGAACCTTCTCTAAGTGCTGCCTCCCATTCATCAGTAAGCCTCTCTTCAGATCTGCTTACAAGTGGGTGCAATTTTATCCGTAGTCCTCTAGGTGCAATATTTTTGTGGAGATAGGCTTTGAATAGCCGGAGATGCCAAATGTTGGCTCTCAATCCCTTGAGGCCCTTTTCCAAATCCCGAAAACAGACCTCACAATTATCTATAGGATTTATAGCAAGTTGGACGGGGTTGCTGCTTGGGGCTTGGTTAACACCAAAAATTGCCAAGTCTTCCCTATCAGCACACAGCCCCTCCAGGATCTTGTCCAAATCCATAATATCAAAACGGTTATTCAAAAAGCCAACTATAGAGAGTCCAATGAATGTTGCAAAAAATTACAAAAAAATTTGTTGTAAGCAGTGGCAGGACCAGAATCGCTCAGAGAGGTTATATCAAAGAACTTCAATATTTAGATACAACCAAGGTCAGTTTCAAATCAATATTCACCCAATATATAGAGTGAGGAGTCACAGGAGGACAGTTAGGTTACTAGTGTCTGACAAGTGAAAAGTGTGTCCAAAAGTATATAAAAATCAGCATAAATATACTGTTATCAATCTCTAAGTTCGTACAAAAAACCAACCCTGAACATGAATCAAATATTATCATATAAACAGTAATAAAGGAGCAGGAATGTTCATGAAGTTAGTTACTGACCAAATCCTGTTAAGAAACCTATACTGTTATAGACTGTCTTGAACCAGCTTATTACAGAACCAAAAAAGGTTCATACCCATAACCTAGATAATATATAGAATGTAAATATGAAATTTGGGCAGTGCCCTGACCTAGACACAAATTCCACTTAAAGTATGTACACCAATGATGTTAATACATTTCCATGAAAAACGTACATAGCTATAATAAGCACAAGGATGAGATTTGTTACTATCTGAATCCGTTCTAAAGTCATAAAACAGCTTAATATAGAAAAAGGATTCATACACATAACATTGATATGAGATGTAACCAAAGACTGTCCTAAACCCCAAATCCACTAGAATATGTACACCAGTTATGTCAATACATTTCAAGAAAAGATATACATAATATTAGACCCCCATAGATCCATGAACTGCACGACTGTTGGTAAGACAGGATTAATTATAGCAAACTAAAATATAGAGGCAAAATGTTAAGATATGGTAAAAAGTAATATGTGTCCTAATTTAGCCCCCAGCAACTTATAAAGATGTAAATGTGTAGTTACCATCAAAAAGGACAATAATCAGTCCATAAAGTAAATGTAAGAGAATTATAGTCACAAAGAATAGAAATTAAAAAAATTGGCCTTTGTCCAGTTCTGGGCCAAAATTGTTCTTATAAATGTATTCGCAATGAAAAATGATATAAACCTAAAATGGTGTATAGATGCTTTAAAGATTTAAAGCAGTTATAATATAGTCTACATACAGGTGTTGTCCCAGTCGTACCCAAATGTCACAATGCAAAAAAGTGGATTTAAATATGTATATAGCAGGAAAAGTAAATTTCCTGAAACAGCAACAAAATATATGTTTCAAGGCTGTATATCAAAATCCAGACTCCCTGGCAGTCCGGTATCATAAAATACTGCCAAAATATATTGTCAAGCAAAATGTAATTCAAAAGACCAAAAAATGTTTAAGACTTGGATCCTTACAAAGACAAGATTTGGTGTCGGATCCGGTCATAATATCAATATGTTAGAAAATCATGCAACCAAGCAATATGACCCCAACATTAAGCTAGAAGTATGCCAAACATTATACGGATGTAATTTGCTAAAAAGTATAATGAATAGTACTGACGACAGATAACAGTAGTCGCTTAATGTCCCTGAGATGAAATCGACAAAATATAATGTCCAAAAGTCCTACAAAAAAAGGAAATAAAACATTTGACAGTACTTCATAGTTGTTATGTATACCAAGTCATCAAAAATAGCAGACCGTGTTGGCTATGTCCGAGACCATCAGCAAAAAAAGTTCGATATACACCGCGATTCCTTCTAGCTTGTCCTCGTGTAAACAGATCCACAAAATATAGACAAAATATGGCAGACGGCCTTGGAGTCAAGCCCAAGATAAAGTTTTGCACTGTGATTCCTTTTAGCTTGTCCTCATATAGAGAAATCCACAAAATGTAGACAAAATATGGCAGACGGCCTTGAAGTCAAGCCCAAGATAAAGTTTTAAAGATGGCGGAGCTGGTGGAGATGGTGTTTTTTGTGTTTTTTTGTGTTTTCTCCAAGGTTGGTTGGCCGGGCAGCCGTACGTGCGAGGGCTTGTGTTTCATTTAGTACCAATTTCCCCAGGTAGTTATAAGTCTAATATTATATACAATGTAAGCTGTCTTGACCAGGTATTAAACATCTTAGCTTGTGTCCACTGATAATCTGACGAACATGGAAAGTGAATAATCTTACAGAGCACAAACTTGATATTTAATGTTTCTAGTTGTTTATTTCAAGCACTGTATTTTTATCTTGTTCAAAGGCATATACAGTAGATAATTTGTCCTACCCAGAATGTTGATTTTATTATAGCTTGTTTTTACCTTAAATAACCTTGGTAGCAGCTCTTTATAATCTGTTAACTTCAATTCTTATAATGAGGAAACTGTTATACACTCGTTACTCAAAGCAGTAATCAAGTTAATTAGTTTTAGTAAAGAACCACCTATTCCTTAAATTTCAGGTCCATCCAAAGAAATGGCAGTAGATATCATAGACCCTAAATCATATCCAATTTTCTGTTTTTCATTTCCAAAATTTGGCCTCAATGAATCACCCAGCATCATTCTTTTTAATTTCTATACCCTTGACACTTCTTGCCATCCTAGCTGATGTTCTGCTACAGTTTAACATTGTTAGTTGGTAACAGATCGTTCCCAAGTGAAGGGATACTTATGTCCAAATCATTAGAAATTTCCTTATCTTCAGAGTGCACAACTATCTTTATCAGACACCACTCACATGTCTCGTTAATTCCTAACTCCACTGCTGGATCTATATTACCTAGATCCTGATTAGAATTATGTATCTCATCTGTATTCATGAATGCACTTCTTTTTCTTCCTAACCTATTCTGTCTCATCACTTTGCTCTCTTTTTTCTTGTTTCTTTGTGGATCCTTTATAATTTTAACTGGAGAAGGAAAGTCATTGTTTGATTCAGGATGATTATCCATAATTTCTACAAGATTCATATCTATGCTATTATTAGCACAATTATTTGTGTCTAAAGAATGGTCAGAATGATTGTCGTAATTCTGAGTAGTCGCTTTGTGCTTATTTAATACTACTACTTCCAGGTAGACAGATACCTGCATTTGGAAATGATCTTGTATGTCGATTCTGTGCTAGCTCAGATGTATGGGTTGAACTGTGCCCTGATGGGTCATCAGTCAAAAAATGTATAATTTTATCATTCTCAATGTGGTTCTCACCTACCAGTTGTTATGACCCTTTAGAGATTAAAGTGTTTGGGCTGGGAAGTATGTTTTATTTTTTTGAGATTTAGATACCTTACTCTCTTGATTATTTTAAAACTTCATCTCTCTAAAGCATGGTAATTTTGTAGGTAAGGGTGAACCAGACATCACCTATGCACTTCACTCTGTTTTCTTCAAAGAACCAGAGTCATGAAGCTCTCAGAAAGTTATTTTAAAATATAGGGCTGCCTCATCCAGTGACAGTACTGTCTGAATCATTGTGCAGTCCACCTCAGAGAAGTCTGGCTAAGGAGTAGTTCAGCATTAGGAGAGTATCAGGCCATACATTGCACAGAACTTGACTACTACTACTATTTGGAATTTTCTACAAATGGTAAAAGTTGGAAAGTGATCAATCAGGCCTAGAGGAATAACAGCAGTACTTGTGATGGAACAGGGTTGCAGTGATGATCCAGTCTAAAAGGATAATGCACTGAGTTGAGTTATTCAGTCTAGGTGGAAAGAACAAGATGACCATGTACCCTGCTGGCTTGATAGCTTCCCATTTGGTATTAATATAATTCTCACTAAGAAGGTTTCAGAGGAAATATTGTCCTTGACACAGTCTAATGTCAAGAGGATAAGACCAGTTCAGCTTATTGGCCGTATGAGGAGTGCAGTAATTAACATGATCTCCTCTTTAATTTTGTATGCATGTAAGTGCAGGAGGGACCCATAACTTAAAGGGAAGCAAAGAGTGTAGGACATGATAGTGGTCTGAAAGATAGCCACTTAATTAGTGGTAATCTCAATTTCATGTGGAATGATACGTACAGATCATCTATGTGGCAGCAGCATAGTAAAAACAATACAGATGTAGAACTCAGTTATTCTCTCTGAAACTATATCTAATAACAATGCTATAAATAGCCAGCCTTCTTAGGTTTGTGGGTGTTTACTAGGCTAATGACCGCAAGGGCCTTTTTAAACCTAGCCATACATCCCGAATAACTGACAAGTTCTGCTACTCTTGATAAGTGTAAGCAGGGGATTGGGAGATGAAACATTTACAAACAGGGACCTGGAAAATGAACCATTTTCAGGTTGACTGTGTCCATTAGAGAAATAGGTGTATCACCAGTGATGAATTTCCTGTTCTCCATCCAGTTGTCCAAGTTGCACTTGAATTGAGTTAGGGAAGAACTCTTTTTAACATGGATGGGGAGCCTGTTCCAGAGATGGTGTATTCTCTGTGGTACATTTTTGTCTCTCCAGCAGACCCTATTTATATCACAGGCAAGGTTTAAGTCTTTAGAATGGGTAATTCTGGTACTGTTTGTTTTGTGGATATGCAGGAGGTCCATCAGTTCAATACAGCTCCTAAATGTAACTAAGTTCATAAATTAATTTGCATTAAGGAGCTGAAATCTTAAATTTATAGGTTCAACCATCTTTTTATGGTTTAGTTCTGAAGTTGAGATTCTTAGAAAGCATTTCTGAAAAAATCAAAAAATCAGGAGTTGTATGTCTGTCCAGAAACAGTGACATTTCACAAATTCCAAATAAATAACATTATTATTACCATGGTCTAACACATGAAAAGCATTGCTACAAACTGTAAAAAGTGTTGTATTTTTGCTGTATTACTGGGGAACAATTTAATGAACACAGAGTCTGCAGACTATGATCTCATGTTATGATTTTATCTTCTCCTTAAATTAAAATGTCATCAATAAATGTGTATATGCAAACACACAATGTGAATAGAGTTGTTCCTTTAGTTACAAAGGAGGAGCAAAGTCTATAAGATCATGGCATATGAAGCAACATAATCACTACAAATCTGAGGTACTGTGCATGCTGAAGCATGGATTTGTAGTAGCAGCTGGACTACATATTTTTTGTCTCTTGTCAGCTATGAATGGTCCCTAGATTATATATCTATTTGCTAAAATGCATTAATTATGCATACATCATTTATGTCTTCAGCAGTATTTCTGCTAAAAAGCAACAGATGTGGAATGGATCACAAAACATACAGATCAAAGAAATAATGCTCTGATGCTGTTGGTAAAAGACTAATGAGCTTTATGAGCCTTCTGTTTTACTACTTGTCACACTGGTACCTAAGCTCAGTACTGGACTCGGGTCACTCATGAACCAGAAAGGAAAAGGACAACTGGGCACCTAGACAACTACTGTCTTTATGGGGAAGAGTCAGGGTGTTGGTGTGACCTGTTTTGGACTGCGACAGGTGTATTTCAGTAGTGTGTGTGTGTGTGTGTGTGTGTGTGTGTGTGTGTGTGTGTGTGTGTGTGTGTGTGTGTGTGTACTTTTGTCAAACAATGGTTTTATGGACATCGTTTTAGTTGACTGAAGTTGGTCAACTAAATAGGTGGTAAACAGGTGCTGACAGGTGTGTGGGATTGAACAACTGTCTGGTTTGGAGAATACGTCCTTTCTCCAAGAACTGTGAGATGTCAGAGTTAGTATATATAATTAGCAAGTGATGGTGCTGGGCACATATATATGGGTCTAATTAAATATATCAATTGGCCCAAATATGAATGAGCACAATATCAACACAAACCTATCAATAAAGCACACATCAACGTGCAATTATGCATATATTGAGCAATAACTTCAACGCATGATGTCGAAACTCCCTTAGGAGGCCCGTTCTTTTTCACGGTGGTATGTAAGTGTTGTTCATCACATTTCTCTAAAGAAAAATGAGGGAAAGATGCTATAATATGTGATTAGTTAACTTATAAGATGCTGATATCCAGTAAGGAACACAAACAACCAAGCAACTTCGCTGTTCTACCCAAAGTCTAACACTGCCCAGCTAATAAGGCCACTGCTGTGCAGCACTTTCCTTTCTTGTTAATGTATGTAACAGTTTAATTATTTAACTGCATCTTACCTGGTTAAGTTAGAGCTGCCTGCATATGACTAGCACGGACTACTAATCCCTCCCTGCTCTTCCACCTCTCTCCTTACTCTCTTAGTTCCAATTTTATTTTCCCTCTTTTTCCATCTCTTCCAAGTCTATGTAATATACCTCTGGTGCTTTTCTAGTCCCACTGTCTTTGTTACCCAGACTGCCACAAGCACCCCTTATAGTCCCCTTTCCTCAACTTCTAGCTAGTAACCTAATCTTTTCACTTTCTCTATATATATATTTTTTCTTTTTCTATTCTATTTTTTCTCATTTCCCCTTTCTGTCAGTTTTCCTCTCCCTCACTTACACCCCTTTTCATTAATACTCTGTACTATCTTTGCTGCCATGTGCTAAAACATCCAGGAATTAAAATGCTGGGTATAATTCTGCTGTAACTTACTGTTCATAGGTTCATAGATGTTTACTAGGCTAATGACCACAAGGGCCTTTTTAAGCCTAGCTTCCATCCCAAATCTCTGACAAGTTCTGATACCCTTGATAAGTGTAAGCATGGGCCTGGGAGATGAACCATTTACAGGTTACCTGTTTGCATCAGAGACATAGGTGCCAAACCAGGGATGAAGTTCCGGTTTCCCATCCAATTGTCCAAGTTGCACTTGAATTGGATTAGGGAGGAACTCTGCTTCACATGAATGGGGACCCTGTTCCATAGACGGGGGTAGTCTCTGGGATACATACCTATCTCTCCAGCAAGTCCTATTTATGTCACAGGCAATTTTTAAGTCTTTGGAATGGGTAATTCTGGTACTGTTTGTTTTGTGGATATGCAGGAGGTCCATCAGAGTGGGGTCTGACAATGCCCTGTATGCCAGACATAGATCTCCCCTCAAAAGTCTGTAGGAGACAGAATACAGGGATAGGGCCTTGAGGAGGTCTGCATAGGACATATTACTTATGCCTTGTATTTTTTTAGTGAGGAACCTCTGTGGACATTCTAGTTGTTGGATATACCTGGTTAGGTACATACCAAAGGGGGCACTGTACTCAATGATAGGTCTGATGAATGCCAAATACAGTGGAACAATGACTTCTTTGGACTATGATGCCATACCTTTGTTTATAGGTTGCACAACATAGAATGATTTCCTCACCACTGTAGATACATGATGATCAAAGGCTAGATTACTATCTGTGTGTGTCCCTAAGTCCCTGACTACTGGGTCAGCTTTAAGGGGTATGTTGTCAGTATGATAGTGCCAGTGATGGTTGACTTCCCAATGGATACTATTATGCATTTCTTATCATTGATTCTGACATCATTTGTTTGTCTGTGTCAGCCCTCCTGGAGAACATTTGTGTCAGTGTGAAATTCAATGACAGCTCTTAATTTGCAATCATCTGCAAATGTAGTCATCCAGAGACCACTGACACTGACCTTGACTTTTGAGAAGTAAATACTAAAAAGAAGTAGTCCAAGGACTGATCTCTGAGGGACTCCACTTGTGACTGGCCTCTTTGTAGAGGTGGACTCCCTGATTCTAATTTCCTGGGTCCTGTCTGTGAGGCAGTTGGCTACCACTGGGTGGCATACGGGTTTCTACCTAACCTCTTGAGTTTGTCAACAATGCCCGAGTGGGGTATTATGTCAAATGCCTTGGCCAGGTCAAGGTAGGCAGTGTGAACGATTTTGCCCTCATTCATTGCTTTGATGATTTTCTCAAAGAAGTCCACCAGGCTGAGTAGGCATGATCTACCCTTGATGAAACCAAACTGTTCTGATGTTTTTTTTTTGTGCAAAACACTTCCCTTGTCTCATCCTGCTCCATCTGAATATGTTACTTACTCCATCCACTGATTTTTTTCTGCATAAACGAGTTCTGCCCACTCCATTCGCCCTTTGGGCTCGCTCCGCTTTCCTACCCTGCCCCCTATTCCCACCCACTCCCACTAAGTGTACATTTATCTATCCCTAACTCCTCCTACACCATCATTTTATCCAATTACCCTTCACTCCTCCTACTCATCATAGCCCATCCTTAAAGGAACTAAGTCCACCTATACAATGTCCCACACCAAAACTCATCTCCTCAGTTTTACACTACTCATAACCCTCCTTTGCATCCTTACTTACCTTACACACCTCCATAACCCCTCCCATACTTTACCACTACACTACACAACCAATTTCCAACATACTATACCACAATCCTTCTCTTCTGTAACTCATGAACTCTACTCTTCTAACACAACCCTCTTATATAAACACACAGTACTACCTATCTTACACTCCCCTATCTTACCCCACCTTCCACACCCTAACAAATATTCTCTCTATTACTACTCAAACTCTCCTTCCACATTAGACTATATTACACACATACTACACAAAAAACCCTCTTTCTTTCTGGTGACATCCAACCCAACCCTGGTCCCACCATCAACCCATCCATCACTTCTTCCCATCCAACACAGCATTGCACCCCAAGACCATTCATATCACCACAATCAATGCCAAAAGTCTTTGCAAAAAAATTCCTAACCTCCATGCCTGACTTTTGCATAACCAGCGTGACATAGTTGCCATCTCAGAAACTTGGCTCAAACCATACATAAAAGACAATGAAATCCTTCCAAATGGCTACCAAATGATTTATAATGATAGACTCAGCAAAAAAGGAGGTAGTGTTGCCATAATCTACCACTCCTCCTTTACAGTTACTCCATACACCAATCCCACTCCTAAACTTGCCAATACTGAATTAACCATAGCTTTCTTAAAAATCAACAAACACAAATCAATATGCATAGCCACCCTCTGTATTCCTCCAGATAACAACACCCCAGTACTAGAAAACATTCTCTCCTGGTTCTCCTCTTACATTAAAAATGAAACCTTCATTCTAGGTGAAGTAAACATTAACTGGGCCACTATCAACTCTCAATCCCCTACTCAAAAAAAACAACCCATTTAACCTCACCCAGCTAATAAACTCTCCTACCAGGCCAAACAAAGATGGAACCTCTGGCTCCATCAATTGACTGGATTTTAGTATCTCATCTTAACCTAACCTCAAGTACTGGAACACTTCCTAACCCTCTCAGTGACCAACTGCTAGCCTTTGCAGACCAGCAGCCTTCTCCTCTTCAAAAACAGCATCTATACATACAAACTCAAAGCCTCTCCAACTTCAACCTGCAAATATTTTCTGACTGCCTAAAAATAATAGACTGGACACCCTTAAAAACTATATCCCTAGACAATGCCATGAATTACTTTAATGAAACCTTTCTAAACCTACTCAACCTAGCCCCTCTCAGGACCAAAAGAGTTAAAACTACAACCTGTCCCTGGCTATCAAAGGAAACTAAACAAACTATGCTCCTAAGAGATAAATGGTGGAAACAATACCAAAATGAAAAACTACCTAGCATCCTACTAAATTTTAAACTCTGCAACTTTGTAAAAAATAACTAGCAACCACAAAATATATTACTCCAAGCTTCAATCCAAATATACTACCAACCCTAGAAAATTCTGGAATTCTATCTCCTCCCGCCTTCATCCTGGCAGAAAAGGCAATCCATGCCGTAACCCTAACTATACAGCTCAAGAAACATCCTCTGTGTTTAACTCATTCCCTCCAGTACAACTCTTTTGAGTGTGTACCTTTAACTCCTAGTGGGGGTGGCCTGAGCCTTTAAAAATTAAGTTAGGACCTTACAGTTCTAACAAATACTCATTGACAGAGGTCAGATATCAATACAGTTGTGTCTGCCATCATGTATGCTTCAAGATAAAATAATTTGATATCCTGTATGTAGCATGATTTTGGAATTATTAATGCAATATGAACAAGTAATATTTGACGCCTAGAGAACCAGTAGGAGGTAACTGCATATGCACCTGGAGGCATCACTCGGATGTAATGAGTTAACACCTTCTTTGTGGAATGTATAGCCAAACTTAATGCCAGCTTTCCTCGCTCTTCCTCAACTTATTCCACCCCTCACCTTTCCTACTGACCCTACCTCTCATACTCCTACTTTCAGCCTCAATCCTGTTGCTATGAACACAATAAAAAATCCTCCTCCAACTTAAACCATGCTCCAACACACCAGATAATTCACCTAGATCCTTCTTTAAAATATCTGCTGGCAGTATAGCCTTTCCTATCTCCATTATAATAAACAGGTCCATCCAAGAAACCTATGTTCCCTCACTTTGGAGACAAGCATTCATCAGACCACTTCAGAAAGATGGTAAAAATACTGACACCACCAACTTCTGTTGTATTGCCATTTTTTCTCCACTCTCAAAAATCCTCAAAAATGTATTCATTCACAATTGATGCCATATCCAACTCATAATAACCTCCTTTCCTCCACACAGCATGGATTCTGTCCTGGCCACAGCACCGTCACTGCCCTCCTCTCCTTCCTCGAGACCATTAACCATGTCCGTGACTCTGGCAAAATCATATCTACCCTGTTCCTAGACCTCTCCAAAGCCTTTGACACTGTCTCCCACCCTATACTCCTATCTCAACTCTCATACTTTAATCTCTACCCTTCTGTCATAGCCTGGTTCACTAGCTACATCTCCAAAAGACAACAAGCTGTTAAATGGAAATATTCTACCTCATATTTCCTACACACCCCTACTGGTGTATCCCAAGGCTCTGTCCTTGGCCCCTTATTTTTCAATATATTCACCAATAACTTTCACCACTCCATCTCAGATACCACACCAATCCAATATGCTGATGATTCAACAATCATCTGTTCAGCTGACACCCTTTCCAACCTTCTGCAGAAAACACAATCAACTTTCTCAAGTACTGAAACCTGAATACAAAACAAAAACCTTGCCCTACATGCTAACAAAATGAAATTAATGATCTTTTCTCTGTCTAAACACTCCACCATTGATAAAAACTCCTTCAAAATAATAAGCCAGAATAATATCCCCATTGAACTCATACCACACACCAAACTGCTTGGTGTCATCATTGATGAACATATAAAGTTCGATATCCACATCCAAACAAACAAACATCAAAAAATCCCACCAAAAATTATGACTCCTATACAGGCACAACCACTACCTCACTTCCTCCACCAGACAGATCTTAGCATGCTTATACCTTCTCCCCTCTCTCATGTACGGTGCTCCTCTGTTCACTAATCTTCAGTTCGGCTTACAATCCAAACTGCATCTCCCTCCACTCTCTGCAATGGCTCGAACTTCCTAATTACCTGAATCTCCTTAAACTTACCAGTGCCCATAAGCTCATATCCATGCCATCTAGCTGTCCCTCTTCCTGTCTTGCTCTACCACCCCTATATTCCTAACCGTTCACTTAGATCAGAAAATTAAAACCTCCTTAAAATTTATAAACCTTTAAGGCCCTCCGGTCACCTTCCACTGTCCTGCTTCTTAGCTAAACTGTGGAACTATTTTCCTCCCTCCCTTCAAAATACTCAAAACCACTCCAACTTCAAATTCCTCTTCTACTCCTACCTTTCTTCAAAGTGGGAATGCTCATGGTTTCTTCCAACCTAAATCCCTCTAATGTCTACATTTACTATTCCATCCTCATTACTAGCTTTCTCTTCTTCAAAGTGGGAATTCTCATGCTCTTTTCCAACATAAATCCCTCTATTATCGACAGTTAATCTTCCATTCTCTCTATTAGCTTTCTTTGATTACACTATACAGTGCTAACCTTCTCCTGCAGCTATTCTGCACTCACAGCATTTCCCTGCTTGATTCCTCTTTTAAATTTAATGCAAGTTGCTAATATTTAATTTTCAGCACTTTCTTTATTTGTTAAATTTTCACTCTGTAAATGACTCTAAAAGTTGCACGATTTTTATTTTGTAAAGGACTTTTTAATATTGTATTGCTTGCATGCTGCTGATGACTTCTTTGTTTTGAATGTTTGTTGTTGTTACTGGAGCTCTTTTCCTCTGGCCTCCACTGAAAATGGGCTGTTCTTGGCCCAGTGGACTTTCCCGGTCATCAAACTGAAATAAAATAAATAAAAATAAAATAAATATATAGAAACAGATATTTGGTATCCATTACATTTGTTGAAGGATAGGCAGAATTTGGTCACCTGAACAGCTAGCTGACAGATGTCAGATGATTCTTGGTGTTGGGGAATATGCCCTTTCCCCAAGAATAGAGCAATCCCAGAGTTAGTATATATAATTAGCAGAGGGTATGCAGGGCACAGGGGGTTTGTTTTCTTTTTTGTGTGTATTTTATTTTGCATGTGCCTAGATTGCCGCTTGCTGTATGCATAGTAGTGTGTAGACGTGTATAGTCTCTACATTATGCACATCGATATTTGGGTCATTAGATGTATTTAAATAGACATACATATATATGTATGTATATATATATATATATATATATATATATATATATATATATATATATATATGTGTATATATATATTTCAAAGTATAAAAAGACCACTTACTCGAATCCAAAATTAATGAAACCACATTTCCACGAATCATTAAACCAGCAAAAATGTTTACCGTGAAAGGAACCACTTGACCACCAGGACAAAATGCACACAATAAAGCAAGTAAAACCCACTAAAGTGGGGACTTCACCCCCGCAACTAAATATACCAACTCCGAGATTGCACTATAGTGGGGAAAAGGGAAACTTCCCCATGGTGGTCAAGTGGTTCCTTTCCCGGTGAACGTTTTCACTGGTTTAATGATTCGTGGAAATGTGGTTTCATTAATTTTGGATTTGAGTAAGTGGTCTTTTTATACTTTGAAATATGTTTTCTATGGTTTGATGGTTCATGGTAATGTGGTTTCGCTATTTTTATCTCGATGATCGATGATTTTGGATTTAAGTAAGTGGTCTCCTGATCTATATATATATGTGTGTGTGTGTGTGTGTGTGTGTGTGTGTGTGTGTGTGTGTGTGTGTGTGTGTGTGTGTGTGTGTGTGTGTGTGTGTGTGTGTGTGTGTGTGTGTGTGTGTGTATGTGTGTATATATATATATATATATATATATAGATAGAGAGAGAGAGAGGGAGAGAGAGAAATATATATGAGTCTCGAAATTACATTTCACTGAAATGTAAACAGGCAAACTCTTTTTAGAGAAAGTGTATTTTTTCAAAAATGCACTTTCGCGAAAGACAAATAGCCAAAAAAACACACACAAAAAACCCCCCACAACACAAACCACATTTATGCAGAGGGGCAAGCCCCCCTGCAGCCCCTACTTTTATATTCTCACTCCGGGATCACACTACAGTGGGGAAAAGGGAATATTCCCTTATCCCCAGTGTGCCATGATATAAGCAGCAGTCCCCGGTACTGTTCGCTTAGTTGCCTTTTCGTGAAAGTGCATTTTCGAAAAAATATACTTTTGCGAAAAGGAGTTTGCCTGATTACATTTCGTTGGAACGTAATTTTGATGGGTCGAGGTAGAGCCATCTATATATATATATATATATATATATATATATAAATATATATATATATATATATATATATATATATATATATATATATATATATATATATATATATATTGAGAGAGAGAGAGAGATACTTAATCTAACCTCATTTAATTGAGAATCAAAAGAAAGACTGCATAAAATTGACACTGCAAAATGTCTACACGGTAAAATTATCTAAACACAAAATACTGACAAAATGAAAAGTATATTAAGGAAAGTTTATGTACTTTCCCAATTCTCTGTGACCTCAGAGTTGGTATACACAATTAGCAGGAGATGTGGGGGGGTGCAGGGGGCTTGCCTCCCTGCAAAAACATTAACAAAATGTGGTTTGATTTTGCTAGATTTTTCCAAGGTTTTCCATCAGGTTAGATTATGTCGAATTTTCCATGTTTTTGCAGGGAAGCAAGCCCTCTGCTCCCCCCACAACAACAAGGTCACACAACAGTGGGGGAAAGGCATAAACCCTTCCCTACATCTTTGTAGTATTTTGAAGTTTAGATATTTTGCTGTTTTGCTGTAGTTTAGATATTAAGCACTCAGTCTTTTGACAGTTGATTAAATGAGGGTTAGACTAAGTGTAAGTAACCTATATTTATTTGAAGTGCCATTATAAAAAAATTTAATTGTGCAGGCAAGTTTGGAGTTTTGCCCATTTTGAGATACAGCACAATCTTCAAGTTGGTAGCAGGGAGTGTGAGAAGTTCAGGGGAACTTGCCCCCCCCTTGCAAAATCTTTTATAGTCTATGTTTTCAGTTTCAGTATCGTGGCACTACTTTCAGGCTGCATCTATGTAAGTCCATGTTAATGGCTTGCTTGAATGTACTGGGTCCAGATGTTTGTCAGATTCTTGCATTCTGTTTTAGGTCAGGTATTTTTCTTCAGAAAGCCTATGACCTGATACTGGAAAAAAGACTTCATTCTGCAGGATAGTTCATGATAGGATGCTACTCAAGGCTAGATTCATGTCCCGGGTGTGTATGAATCTAGCCTTGATTAGCATCTTTCCTGCACTTATGATGATGTCACAGTACCAGCTAAAAATTATTGACTTCAACAATTGGCATAGTTTCTGGTGTCACAACAAGGAGAGCCAATATCTGTCAGTCTAGGGAGACATGATCAAGAAATCACAATGCTTTGCCAGAGATGGTTTGCACGTGTCAACACTCAGCTTCCAGACATTGGCAAAAACTTTATCTAGCCCCATAGTGCGTTTTTTAGGCCATAACAAGTTGATAAACCCTCCAACAAATCACTCATGGCTACCTAATGGTACTGCTGCTCAGTGCTAGGAGTTTAAATAAAAAACTGCATTCCCTGAAAGCACTCCTCACCCTGGAGGATGCAGACATGTGCAATCACAGAAACATGGTTCAGAACCATAGATAACACCTTGGCTATCAAAGGCTACAATGCCTTTCATACATTTTAACCCCCTTCAGCTTAGGATAAAACAAAGGGGGAGGAGGAGTCTCAATGTTCATAAAGGACAGCTACACTGTCAGACTGGTCCAACAACATGACTCACATGAGCTACTCCATGCCCAACTTAACATAGGTACAACCTCCTATTATATCCTTGCAATCTACAGGTCTCCAAACATGAGCCTAGAAAATCACACCTCCTACTTAAACCTACTGGAATCTCTTAACATTCAGCCTAACACCATACTTATGGGTGACTTCAACTACCCCTCCATAAACTGGGAGACTTATACAACCCATAATTCACTTGCTCAGAGGTTCTTGCACTTTGTCAAAGCAAACACACTGGAGCAACTAGATAGCTCCCCAACTAGAGGTACAAATATCTTAGACCTAGTACTCAAAGACATGAGGGGATGCTGCTATCTCCCATGCATTAACTCCTCCCAGGTAAGATCTTACCACAAAATAATCTCTAAGAAAAAACGACAGGAGCTCAATGCCAAACACTATTTTAATGAGTAAAATAATAAAACATATCAAAGCTTTCTAGTTACAAAACTCTTTCTCAGTGCAATTACACATCTCATTATCTTCACAATGTTTAAATATTTACACCAGCCAATCATACACATTCTTAAAACCACATGGATTATTAAATATCTAGATACAGCTAAAATAAAACAGCATAGTAAAAGGAACACACACACATATATAAAAAATTGTGAAGATAATGAGATGTGTAATTGCATTGCGAAAGAGTTTTGTAACTCGAAAGCTTTGCTGTGTTTTATTATTTTACTCATTAAAATAGTGTTTGACATTGAGCTGTTGTCATTTTTTCTTGGATATTCTTGCTGCTTTGTCTTCAAGAGCTCTTTGGACACCAGGACTGGTTGGTTTTGAGTGTCACAAAATGATTACCCTTAATATTAAAACTAACCTAGAACCCTCATCAAACTCCAAACCTATTAAGAACTTTGCTGAAGCCAATTACCTCAAACAAAGTGACAGCTTATTAAACTTCCAAGCCCATCTGAACCTGGAGGACACTGAGGCCTACTCTGAGCTGTATACAAAAGCACTGTACAACTGCATTCATACCTGCACAGATGAGGCAGTACCTGCCTGAGCCAAACCAATGATTATTGTCAAACATAAACCACCATGGTGGGCCCATAGTATAAAATGGCTATTCAACAAAAGGAAAATAATCTCCTCCAAAGCAAAGGAACAGACAAACCAGTGCAAAAAAGACACTCACCAGTCTAAACAAACAAATAAGAGAGCTGGTCAAATCTGCCAAAGCAAACTATGAGTCACTGGACCTGTTCAATAATGACATAGGAACTCTCCAAAAACTGAACTAGACCCAGTCTGGCTTTTGTCATAGGGAGGTCTTGCCTGTTGAATCTGGTGGACTTCATTGAGAAAGTCACCAGGGCCATGGATGAGGGTAAAACAATACATACTGCTTATCTAGACCTGGCCAAAGCTTTTGACACAATCCCCCACTCAGGGATCGTGGATAAACTTACTGAGTTAGGCATAAACCCCTACATCACTACATGGATAGCCAACTGGTTCACTGACAGGACACATGTTGTCCATATAGGTGACTCCACTTTTGACAAGAAACTTGTCACTAGTGGTGTCCAACAGGGCTCAGTGTTGGGACCCATCTTGTTTGGTATATACTTCTCTCAAGTGAAGGCCATTGTTGGGAGCCTCTGGGTCATCAAGTTCACTCACGACTATAAACTGGGAGAAATCACTGAATCCCCAAATGTTGCTGGCATCCTACAAACAGGCCTAAAAATGACAGTCAACTGGTGCCAAAACCACTGTCTGAGACTATATGCTAAAAATGCATACTCATACCCTTCAGTAAATCAGATATCCTCCAAATTATAATATTGATAGCATACCCCTAAAAACTGACCCAATGGTGAGGGACCTTGGAACACAGATAGATAGTAACCTAAACTTTGACCAACAGGTAGATACAGTAGTGAGGAAATCCTTCTGTGTGGCTCAACTTATAAGTAAAAGCATGGCATCAAGATCAAAGGAAATCATAGTGCCATTGTACTCTGCCCTCATTAGGCTTATAATTGAGTAAAATGCTCCCTTCTGCATGTACCTAACCATGCACTTATACAATTGGAGTGGGTCCAAATGTTTCTCACTAAAAAAACACAAAGTGTAAGACACATGTCTTCTGCAGACCTACTGAAGGCCCTGTCCCTTTCCTCTATCTCATATCATTTATTGAGAGGAGACTTATGCCTGACTGCAAGGCATTTTCTGATCCAGTCTTGATAAAAATATTACATAATGGCAAGAAAATTTATACAAGGGTAATGCGTTTCATGGACCTGAACCTTAGTTGTGAAAGTAACAGCACTTGCTGGAGAGACAGAGTCATATCCCAAAGGCTTCCTCATCTATGGAATAAACTGCCCATCTTCGTAAAACAAAGATCACCCCTCACTCTCTTCAAAAACAATTTGTATAAATGGATGGGGAACCATAAATTGCCCATACCTCTTATGGACAAATGCAGTCTCTAAAATGACTCAGGGCTCCAACACCCAAAGACCTACTACCCTGATACTACCCCATCCCATGAACACCAAAAATAAGACGTGGCAACCTACTGGCAGGTACAATCCTTTAATGAAGCGCTTTTCGTCCAATTCTATTCCGTGAACTTCTTCAGACATACAAATTCAACAAACAACACCATTTAAATATCCGTAGTATCAGATCAGCTGATTTGAGCCTACCACAATTAAAGGGCTATACTAAAATACTAGCACTGAAAGCGCTAAAGATATCATGTAACCTAACAAATAGGAAAAAGAACATCTCCCCATTTATATCCATATAAAAACATTATTCATAAAAATAACGGATATAAGAATTCTTAATAAATTAAATTAAAAAATAAACCTAATTGTTCCTATTACAACAGCAGCACTTATATACTAATCTAAAATACAAACAGCAAAGGAAGATAGAAAATACTATCTACACAAACTTTTGATTTTTAAAATAGGCATGATAGAACACATATCATTGAGTCCAGGCTCATTATATGCATTTAACCGTATTTGCCATATTAATTCCAACTTTTCAAGTTCAATTTCAGTTGGTCCACCCCTTATTTTTGGTTCCATTTGGTCTAAAACCCAAAATTTGAAAGTGTGAGAAGGGTTTTCTTGTATACGTTTGGCTAATGCACTGTGTTGATTAATTTTTCTAATACTGTATAAATGGTCGTATATTCTATCCCTTAATCTACGCTTTGTTTTGCCTACATAAAAACTAGGGCAATGTAGGCAGTTAGCTAAATATACGACCATTTTAGAATTACAATTGAATTTGCCCTTACTTTTCAAAACTTTTTTATAATTGTTACTGTTACAGATGTCAATTGATTTACCTACATGAATATATTTACAATACGGGCAAGCCTGACATTGTTGCATACCCTTGAATTTAGTAGTCACATTCTTCAAATTTTCAAATATATTTTTTAAATGTCTGTCCCTTCTTGTTGTAAATTTTGGGACTGGTCCTAATTTCTCAAGAAGTTCTTTATCTTGAGTAATAATATTCCAATTCTTGCATACAATATTTTTTATATAATAAAAATCCATGTTGTATGTAATTATAAAATTGGTATTAAGACCATTGGATTCTCTATTTGGTATAATATTATTTGAAATATTTATTGACTCATTATTTCCTATTATTATGTTGATATTTGCAACAATATCTTCATTCTTATTTCCCAAAATGGGTTGATACATTCCACTCTTTCTTTTATTGATCACTTCAAATATAATTTCATCTAGTAGCTTAGCAGGATATGCTCTTCTGGTGAACATTTGTCTCAAGATGTTACATTCTGTAATGAAATCTTCCTCTGTGGTGGTCATTCGGGCTACTCTCATGAGTTGCCCCTTGACCACCGATTTCTTCTGATAAAAAGGGTGACTACTCGTGAAATGTAAAAACATGTTCGAATATGAAGGCTTTCTATAAATTTTTGCTTCATATTTTTTAGCAAATATATTTTTCATTAAACAGATGTCCAACTATGCAATTTCTTTTTCATGATAACTATATGTAAATTCTAAAAAGTCTGTAGTCTGATTGAAATAATCTATCAAGTTTTTAGCTTGGCCTTCATTCCCTTTAAACAATATAAATATATCGTCTAAGAACCGAGTAAAAAATGCTATTTGAGTATTAATGTGTTCTACTTTAAATATGTAGGTATGTTCCCAGTGATTCATTACTAAATTAACAAACGTTGAACCACACGGAGACCCCATGGCCACCCCCTTAATCTGGTGGTAAAAATTATTCTTGAAATAAATGTAATTATGTGATAGAACAATATCTAACAATTCTTCTACCAATATTACTTCCATAGACGGAGCACCTTTCTGTTTGAGATTCTCAGATACCCACGCAATACCTAAATCTTGAGGTATTGATGTATATAAATCTCTTACATCAATTGTTATAAAATTATACTGTTCAACATATTCTGATTCATTTATTCTCTCCAGAAATGACCAGGAGTCCTTACATATTGCTGTTTCATTCATCACATATTTCTTAAGGATCGTATCTATCACCTTAGAGCATGCATAAGTTGCAGAATTCCTGCCGTCTACTATAGGTCTAAGCAGTGGATCTAATATATTTTTATGTATCTTGGGAACACCGAAGATGGTAGGTGCTATGGGTGCTGGCATAATCATAAAGTTGTACATATTAAGATCAATTCTCCCTTCAATAAAGAGGTCATTTATGTATATTTTGATCCTTTGGTTAGCCTGGTTATACTCATTAAGTGATGCTTGCTTGTATGAATTCGAAGTTAATATATCTTCCATTTTATTTTCATAATCAATGGGATCCATAAAAAACAATCCACCCCCTTATCTGGTTTCATAATACGAACATTGAGTTGTTTTAAGTGTTCGATAAATTCCTGCTCATAATCAGTTAAATTCCCTTCCATTCTTGATAACCAGTTCCTTATACTATGGAACCTAAAGTCTATTTCACATATTTTTTCAAACATATGTAGGGAATTATGCAGGGGTGGGTTAAATATGCTGGGGACCCTATATTGTTCTACATGCATTCTATTTACATCACCAAACAATACCTGTAAATTCAATTTCCTAACATACATTTTTAGATCGATTATATGATTGGTAATATTCGATCTTCTAGATGGCACAAAGGTAAGACCTTTTGCCAGTACATTAACCAATTCAGGTTGAATTTCAACTGAGGAATAATTATAGACAGAAAAATCCCCTTCACTGTTCAGGATAACCGAAGGTGTAGTAAAAGTTCTTAATTCGGTTATCTCCATTTGTTGTGCTTCTTCCGCTGATTCCTCCTGTTCTGTACTCTTCCCTTCTGAAAAACCTGTTGGTTATCAGACCATTGACCATTGTTATTTCTTCTATTGCTGTTAATATTGTTATTAACATTTTGGTTTTGTAGTCGTTCACTTCTATGTAACCCATTATCATTAGTGGGAAAATCTGGAGCGGAAACAGTTGGGGATTCACTGTTTTGAGTATTAAAAATATTATTATCCTCAGAATTACCCACATGTTGGTTTGTGGCTATTGGATACAACTGATTGGTTTGATGTACCTGGCCGGTGGTTACCTGACCTCCTCTTACTTGCCATTGCTGTGCTGGGGGGAGGTCGAGGATAGGCAGTGCCATTAGTATATACTATTAGTATATACCCCATCCCATATCTGGAGAATTAAAATATAGTATTGTCATATCCTGGGTATTATTGGCTACGCTTGTAAAGGCTCTTGTGCCATTAGCCTAGTAATCACCTATGAACCTAGGAATCTATGATTCCAGGGAACAAGGTAAAGATCATCCTTAGCATGGAACACTTTGTCTTTGCTCAAATATTGGAGAGGTCATAACAGTTTGCCAGTACTACCTGCATGTGTTTTCTGGACTTGTGGAATTTTAGGACCACATATCAAGCAATGCCTTGTGAGGTGCTGAAAAAATACAGGAGCTTGAGAAATTAAATATATGTTTGCATTTTCAACATATATTCTGGATAAGCATGGAATTGTGTCAAGGATGTGTCTTGTCTCTCCTGTCCAGTTGATTGTCATTAGTAAATGGATACTTTCCAGATTTTCATTGTTTCTTGATATTTTTCTGTAGAATATCATGAAACAATGAAAATCTGGAAAGTATCCATCTACAGATGTGAAGGCTACAGCTTTATAATTTGCAGATGGTATTTTCCTCATAGCCTCAAGGGTCTGTGATTTCCAATGTGAACAAGGAAGGTTTGTTTTTGCTTGTGAAGTGGTTTGGATAAAAACAAGCACTTTCAAATCAGAGATCATTGTTCTCTTCCTGAAAAGGAAAGTTTGGTCTGTGGAGCTTAAGGGGGAGCAGCTGCTTGCAGTTTAATTATTCTGGGGTGTTGCTCATGACAGTAGGTACAGTACAGGGGATCAGAAGACTAACAGAAAGATGCATCAGCAATAACTTTGTAGGCACTGTGCAGCAATTTGGTGGTGAAACAAGAATGGAATCAGATGACAAAGTTCTTAACTTATGGGATCAGTCTTTTTCCTCATCCTCACTTAGGTCATGAACTTATGGTAATGACTTAAAGGATGAGCTTGCACACACAAGCTGCAAAAACTAAGTTTCTTCACATGATAAAGGGAAGCTGTGCTCACACTCCATGGTAAATTGAGGAGTCTAGCTATCCAGGAAAGTTTCTGAATTTAGCCAGAACTTCTACAGGTTGTGAGAAGTCAGTGGAGGTAGTATAGGAATTTTGTGGTGATGTTCTAAAGGCAATTGACCTGAGATGTATAACAGGCCTCCTTGCAAGACTAAAGCAACTTTGCAGAAATAATATCTGTCCCTTTGCCCAGTAATGCCGGGCAAATCCCCTGGAATAAGCTGTAGAATGCTGTTTGGGAAAGGAAAGCATACCCTGCTCATATTGTTATCAACATGATCCTCACTGGGGCAGATGGTTTAGAAAATGTCAATAAACACCAAAAACTCTGGTTAGTCTTTTATGTACAACACCAATGGGAGAGAACAAAAGGTAGCAGTAGTGTACGTAGACATACTAATCTGTAATTACACTATTTGTGTCATTTTCAGACAAGTTTTAATTGGAACAGACTAAGATTTTGGTGACTTGTCTGCTGCAAGTAAAACCTGCCAAGCATATTCTGTACATTGTTTTCTTTTATTTCAAAATCTCCCTGCGTCAAAAACTAAACTGTGTCATACAATATCAAAGACTTGAAAATGGAATCCATTGCAGTCCACAGATTTTAAAATAGGCTTAGACAAAGCAAACCTTTTTTTAACATTACACTCAGGTGTTCATTAATCCCTTCTAAACTTCCTAACCCTCTAGCCTACATGAAAACATAAACAGAGGGTACAGTAGGAAAGCAGAGAACAACGCTCACGTTACAGTCTGCATATTCTTTGATGTACTCTTTAACTCTGTTAATATATCCACTCAAGTCAGTTTTGGAGGACATCAGTAATGCTAATAATCTAGACAATGAAATCAAAACACCTGTATCATAATCATCACAACCACCATTAGCATCATTATCAGCTTCCTTTTCCCCATTTCTACTTGGGGCTGGAGTATTACAACAACTGTCTCCAGCTCTCTTGATTCATCAGCACTCTTTTGACTTCTTTGAGAATCATGCCTGACAGTCTCAGGTCATCTCTCACACAATCCATCCATCTCTTTAGTGGACACCCTTGTCTCTCTTGCCTTCTTCCTGTCTGTCCCAAATCTTCTTCACCAGATTGTCTTCTGCTTTCTTGCACATGTGCCCGAACCACCATAATCTGTTGTCTTTGACCTTCTCTGCAATTGGAGCTGCTTTGGCTTCTGCTCTGATGTCCTCATTTCTTTGCTGCAAAGTGTGCATCCTACCACCCATCTCAGGCACTTCATCTCCATCATCTCTAACTTTCTCAAGTGCTCTGCCTTTACTGCCCAGGTTCCTGTACCATACAGTAGTAGTAGTGTTCCATCCACTGTTTTGTACACCTTACTTTTCAGCTTCTTTGGCATTCTTCTGACAAACACATACACACACACACAAACACACACACACACACACACACACACACACACACACACACACACACACACACACACACACACACACACACACACTACCCTTGATATTTTGTCCTAATTGGCTGCGGCCTTTCTGATTATAGCTTTGAGTTTGTCATTCAGGCTTCCTTTCTCCTCAGTCACTCCTCATAGCTTCTTGAAGCAGGTATCCTCTTCCACTATTTTCCCTTCTATCTCAATTCTCAGCTTCTTTTAATGTCCTACATTTGCTGCCATTACAGCTGCTTTATCTGTACTTGGTTTCAGTGTGTGTGTGTCTTCAGTTTTGCTTTCAATTCTTTTATCATTTGCTGAAGTTCTTGATCAGAGTTTGCCTATAATGCCACATTGTCTGCATACAGCAGTTTTCTTGATTTGTTCCTCCAACCTGTTTGTTAATATAGTCCGTCATTAGTATGAACAGTAGTGGGCTCAGAGTTGAACCATTATGCACACCCACTCCCACTGGGAAACACTTTGTGAATCAAAACACTGTTTATACATGAAATAAAATAAAATAAAAAAAGTGCAGTTCCACATCAGATGAGGCTCACAAAAACGATTTATTAAAAGTAAACCAAGTGAAAAACAAAGTAAGCACTTCCATCAAATTATTCAGACTTCATCTGACTTTTATTTTAATTTTAAGTTCCAAGCTTTAACCTCCTCATTCAGACTTCCCATTTCCTTAATGTTCCCACTTAGATACTTGAAGTTCTTCTGCTATTTCACTAATTTACCCTCTTCTTCAGATTTCAGCTTCTTCTTCTATATTTTCATAATATTAATGTTGTCCCCCTGCACTACCTTATTCATGTGTGCTAACCCTACCTCTGCCCATAACCATGCATATTACATTACTAAAATCCTTTTTACTAATAGTATGGCTAATCAAGACAAAAGGGCACAGAACACCTACACCACCAGTCAGACACAACACTAAATCTATCCACTTACCTAACCCTAACTCTAACTGTAACCAGACAAAATTCTCATATACATACTACCCATTATAGTGTAGTCTTGTACATTTTTAAAACTTCTACTTTTTCAGTCATGCATTCACTTTCTGCATACACCACATACCTACATTATGTAAAACTTAAAATTCAGTGAAAGGGGATTCTCAAAAATGTGCAGCCAAATATTTGTACTGTCACTCATTTTTATTCTCACAAAAATGAGTCTACCAACTAAGTTGTCTGCCAAATGAAATACAACTGTACTGTATATATATTTATATATTACTAATAGTTAGTCCACAGAAACAATGACATGCTACAGCACATGCTCTGAGGCTAATCTTCAGAACATCCAAAGGAAAGAAAAGTGTTTTTTGCCCCCTGCATCCCTCCACACTCCCTGCTAATTATATATATATATATATATATATATATATATATATATATATATATATATATATATACTAACTAACAGTATCTGTCTGCTTGGGATGACATGGTCGACAGACCACGATGCTTTGCCACAGATGGCCTGCACCTGTCGCCCCTGGGATTCCAGATACTGGCTAAGGCTTTTGCTGCCCCTATAGTGCCTTTTTTAGGCAGGGTTCAAGTAACAAATTCACCACCATAACAGGAACAGGCAAGCAAAAACTGAGGGTAATGCTACTCAATGCTAGAAGTCTAAATTTCAAAATGCACTCACTCGAGGCACTCCTTAAAATGGAGAACATCGATATCTGTGCAGTGACTGAGACCTGGTTCAAGGCTCCAGAGAGCACCCCTGCACTACCAGACTATAACTCATACCACACTTTTCGGCCATGTAATGTGGACCGAAACACCAAAGTTGGGGGTGTGTCTATATTCATTAAGGATATCCACACCTCCAGGCTAGTTGCTCAGCATAATGCATCCGAGGTTATCCAAGTGCAACTAACTCTTGGCAAAACTGCAGTCCAAATTGTAGCTTGCTACAGATCCCCCACCATGCCCCAGGATTCCCACTCCTCTTTTCTTGATGTAGTGGAAAATATTAGGGTTCAACCAAACACCCTAATAATGGGCAACTTCAACTACCCCACCATTAACTGGGAAAACTACTCAGGTACCAACTCCTTAGCGCAACGCTTTCTGGAATTCATAAACTCCAATGCCCTAGATCAACTTATCCACACCCCCACCAGGGGCAACAATATCCTAGACCTAGTCATTACCAACATGAGTGACTGGTGTTCCACACCTGAAGTCAACTCCTCGTTGGTCCGATCCGACCATAAGCTAATCACCCTTGATATCTACATCCAACCCCCACCCCCCATTAAGGAAACCACAGTAAAAAATTTCTCCAAAGCCAACTTCATGCTTCTTAAGACAAAAGTAGTGAACTTCATGACACCCATGCAGATGGACAATACAGTTACAACTGCTGAATCCTACACAAATGCACTCTATAAGCACTTGCATGAGTGCATGGATCGTGCTATCCCAAGCAGAACCAAGACGCTATCCTCCAAAAAAAGGAAGCCAATATGGTGGTCCACTGCCATAAACAAACTGTACAACAGAAGGAAGAAACTGTTGCAAAAGAGAGTAAAATCCCATGACTGGAGGAGCTCCCTGGTCAGCCTCAGTAAGAAGCTGAGATCCCTTATAAGATCCTCCATAGCTAGCTACGAAAATAAAATTGCCACTAATTCCAAGGACAACCACAAAGCAATCTATAGCTATGTCAAAAATCTCAATGGCAACACCCAGATTTGCTTTGAGTTACAGCACAAAGGCACGAAAATTACAGAACCAACTAATATTGCCAACATCCTGGCAGATAGGTTCAGTGCTAACTTTAGCCCCCCTCACCCCCTAAAAGGCCCATATCTATACAGGAAGAATGCAGAGTTCCTGTAATCACAACTACGCAGGTGAAAGCTGCACTCTCTAAAGCCAAAAACGCAGCATCCATAGGACCAGACAACATCCCAGGCTGCGTTTTACACAAACTTCAGAATGAACTGGCTCCCCACTTAAGCACCATGTTCAATAATAGCCTCGCATCAGGCTTTGTGCCCACTGAATGGCACACAGCAACAGTTATCCCACTCCACAAAGGGGAAACCACCACTGATCCTGGGAACTATAGACCTATTAGCATGACGAGCCTTGTCTGCAAAGCCATGGAACGTATCATCATGGAACTCATAAACAAACACATTGGTAACCTCCAAACTCTGGATCCCACCCAGTTCGGGTTTGTGAAAGGCAGATCATGCCTCCTGAACCTGATCGACTTCTTTGAGGCAGTCACCAAAGCCGTAGATGAGGGTAAGGTGGTTCACACAGCCTATCTTGACCTCGCTAAGGCTTTCAATACCATCCCCCATTCTGGAATTATAGCTAAGCTCAATAAACTAGGCATAAATCCCTACGTCACAAAATGGGTTGCCAACTGGCTCACTGACAGAACCCACATTGTAAAGGTTGCAGACTCCAAATCTGACCTCAAACCAGTGACAAGTTGAGTACCACAGGGTTCCGTCCTGGGACTGCTCCTGTTTGGTATCTACTTCTCTGAAGTACAGGCTAACACGGAAGGCCTCTGGCTAATGAAGTTCGCAGATGACTGCAAACTAGGAGCCATAGTCAAGTCCCCAAATGATGTGAACATCCTACAGAAGGGCCTCTCTGAGACAGATGCCTGGTGTCAGAGCCATGGCCTCAAGCTCAATGCCAAAAAGTGCAGCGTCATCCCCTTTGGTAAAAACTCTGTACCCATGAACTACCACATAGGCAGCAATCTACTTAACACCGAATGCGTGATAAGAGACCTTGGGACCCAGGTGGACAGTAGTCTCTCCTTTGATAGTCACATCGCCACAGTAGTCAGGAAGTCCTTCTACGTGGCACACCTCATCATAAAAGGATTCTCATCCAGGAAAAAAGAGGTCATCGTTCCCCTCTACTCGACACTCATTAGACCCACTATAGAGTACAACGCCTCTTCTGGAATGTACCTCACAAGACATCTGCAGCAGCTGGAAAGGCCACAGAAGTACCTCACAAAGAGGATTACTGGACTCAAACAAATGCCCTACACTGACCGCCTCAAAAAACTCCAGCTTTACTCCGTAGCATATCGCCTACTCAGAGGTGATCTCTGCCTAACATATAAAGCTATGTCAAACCCAGAGCTGTTGGACATGCTACACCTAAAGAAATCCCAATCCCTCCGAGCTACACACTCTAGGGACCTAAACCTTGTCACCACAATAAACAGGACATGCTGGAGGGATAGATTCCTATCCCAGAGACTTCCCATACTCTGGAACAGGCTACCCATCTATGTCAAGCAAAGTTCATTAGCACTCTTCAAGAAAAATCTTGATGAGTGGATGAGAAATAGGAAATACACCCTGGGGATCACTTCTGTGTCTCTGCTCGACAGTGGCACAGGAAAATAACTTTCTTGGGTGGCGTAAGCCAGGGAACCTTGTTGGCTAGGCTTGCGTAGGCCCTTGGGCCGATAGCCCAGTACCTACCTATGAACCTATGAACTCCAAGATTGCACAATTCATGGGCAAAGGGCATATTTCCCCTACCCTGCGGACTGTTGATCTTGCACTGCTGTTGACCATTTGCATATGTTGACAATACACAGCTCGACCATCAGATTTTCGATTTATGCCAGGGCTCCCATTAAAAATGGTTTAAGAGTTATCATGGGACCACTGAAACAGAAATTTCTTCTGGAACCTCCTAAACTTCACTAATGTGGAGGACTCCCATAAGTGACAAGGAAGTGAGTTCCACAAGTGAGACATCTAAGAGGAAAACGTTCTTAAACCAAATGTCTTAAGTCACAACTTCAGTTTCAATAGCAATCATCATTAGCTGATCAAAGATGGTGCTTTGGCCAGTAAACGACCTACATCTTTTAAGACAGGCAGACGGATCAATGTAAAGATCTTCAGGGAAAGTAATGGGAAGACAACATTAGAAGCTTGACTAAGAAGCTGCAAACTCTCTGGTGATGCTCGACATTGTGTAGTACATTGCAAAAGTGGAGATATGAAGAGTTTAATGAGTGCACAGCTCTTGAAGGTTCTAATATGGAATGAGAGGCTTGATCTGAGTGATTGTAATATTCATACAGTGACAATACAACAGTTTTAGTACTGCTATTGCCTGTTCCATGAGAAACAGTATCTTGTCCATGATCACAAAAAAGAGAACACACAGTCATAGCAACTGCAGGAGATATATCTAAAGATAGATATCAGTTTACTGAATGCATGCAAGACTACAACCTTTATCTTTACCATATTAAGTTATTAAGTTTCAATACACTAACCTCGGCGCATGCAAAATAAACCCCCCAAAAAGAAAACTTTTTTTTGGGGGGGCCTCCTAACTCTGAGGTTGCACAGTTCTTTGGGGAAAGGTATACTTCTCAACACCAAGAACCATCCGATCTTGTACACCTGTCAGTACCTGTCAACCATTTGTTTTAGTTGACCAAATTCTATTAGCTAAACAAATGTCAACAAAACCATAATTCGACAGAATCAACAGATACCATATATATATATATATATATATATATATATATATATATATATATATATATATATATATATACACACACACACACACACACACACACACGATATATATATATATATATATATATATATATATATATATATATACACACACACACACACACACACACACACACACACACATATATATATATATATATATATATATATATATATATATATATATATATATATATAGCTACAAAATCCTGAAAGCCCCAAATCCTGAAAGCCCAAAATCCTGAGACCAAAATCCTGAAAGTTCAAAATACTGAATCTCATAAAACTGAAAACGCACAGGATATTAACACTTGCTATATTCCAGCACAAGTACATACAGAAACAAATAAAATACAAACCATATTACTCTTCTCCAAGTATAAGTAGGGGTGCAAGCCCCCCTACACCCCACACCCCCTGCTACTTAAATATATCAACTCCGAGATTGCACTTAGTGTAGTGAAGTGTAATCTCGGAGTTGATATATTTAAGAAACAGGGGGTGTGGGGGTCGACATCCCACATGGGGGGTATAAGGGGGCTTGCTCCCATGCTTATAGTTGAAGGGTAATATATTTCTGTATGTACTTGTGTCTGAATATAGTAAGTATTAGTATCCTGTGTGTTTTCAGTATTATGAGATTCAGTATTTTGAGTTTTCAGTATTTTGAACTTTCAGGATTTTGTTCTCAGGATTTTGGGCTTCAGGATTTTGGGGATTCAGGATTTTGTAGTGCTCCCATACATATATATTTATATATATATATATATATATATATATATATACATATATACACACACACACACACGCACACACACACACACACACACACACACACACACACACACACACACACACATATCAAACCACAAAAAGTGCTCAGTATCAGGGCGTTACTGGGCTAGATGGCTTCACTTAACCATAAAACTGCAGCACTCCAACAAAGTATATTTAAAACTAAGTTTATTGACCAAATGAAAGCAAACCAGTTTTCACTGCTATCACACATCTTCCTCAGTGATTGAGCAAACAAATCTGTTTAAATTAATTCGCTTTCTTCTGTATAGTCAAGAATCAAATGTCACATGATTATTTTCCACCAGTGTGAACACAAATATACAATACACTAAATCAAAAATCCTGATAAGTGCTAATATAATCCAGGGTTAAATAAAGTGCCTGTTTTTACAATATGCAATCTTTTTATTCCATCCAAAATGAATTACAAGTATTTTTTTTTACTTTTTTATTGCTACTGATTGTAGAATTGTAATACACCTGTTCAAATCCATAAATGTAAAAGTTGCACCAGTGTGCTCATAACTGCTCATTTAATCCTGAGCTAAACAAAATGCCTGTTTTTACAATACACAATATTTGGCTTTTTGACTAAAAGAGACTATAATTCAAATGTGGGCCATTTTAGTGATCTACTAATGTCTTCAAGGTGATAACTAAGTGTAAACCTTGCAGACTTATGTTCTGACTATTCCAGTTTTGAAAGTGGGTAGGCTTTAATGCTTGAATAAGCAATACAGCCATCAAACAGTCTGGAGTGCAACAGACAGGACACTAGTTTAGCTACAGAAGCCTGGGCAATATAATATCTGACAATATTCAGCAGTGCAGTATCATTTAAGTTATTAGGCTATCCTGTTTTGTTATACCCCTTTGTCTGCATTGGTCAGTATGAAATCTCAGTCATCTTTTGCCCCTTCTGTAGCCAGCCTGATTCAACTAGGCATTTTGAGGCAAAATAGTATCTGCCTCACGCTTACCAAAAACTCTTTTTTGCTACCTCACAATGATTCAGTATGTGAGAGGTTTAAGTATTTCCTTAATTTAGTGGCCATCTTCTCACCTCAGAATACATTCAGTAAGCAGGACACACATACATGCAGAACACAGAGCATGTCCACTAAACCACCTTGCACAGCAGTTGTTAGGAGAATACTGCCTAATCTTCCCAACCTAAAGACTAAGAAAGGTACTAGTTCACACAACAGTGCACCCACCTTCACCTTTTACCTCCACAGACAACATGTGCCACTAAGAGTCACAGTAGTGCAGATTCCAGCTCTTTTACCCACTCAAATTGCAGTAAACCATTGTAATGTTTTATTAATTGGTGACTACCTTGATAAGCACACAGATACTACCCACTCCAGGCTGGATAAGAATAGGGTGACAGCTGTCTTCCTTTTTATTGCCAGGATCTGTGATACAGCAAGACACCTTAGATTCTCATCCTGAAAAACATAGTTATAACCTGATAGTGGTCCATGAGTGTGGTGAATGACCTTAGATTCTCTACTGAGAAGGATATGCAGAAGGATATGACTGAGGATCCTATGTGTGAGTCTGTGGGTGGTATTTTGCAATCACCCAAAATGATGTTGAGATTCAAAGACAAGATAACTGGCTATGTAACGTGTCATTCTAGAGGGATATGGTATGTGCCTTCTTTGGAGGAGAGAGCTGACAAGCCTTGTTTTGCGGGGGATAGCCTGCACCTCTCTTACCAAGGCTTTTTAAGCAAAGCACATCTGCTGTACATTTTAACCCAGTAACTCCTAATTTAGAACACTTTAATGTCCCTCTATTCAGTGCCAGGAGTCTTTAAAGAAGTCCCTGAAATTCAGGCTCATTCATATATGTGTCAGTATAGAGACATGGTTTCAAAGCAATGACACCATGCCCTCTACTCCTGGTTATAATTCCTATGATGTCTTTAGACATACTGGCAGTTGTGGAGGGGAGGATCATTATTCCTCCAGGATATAATCACCTCATGATAGATTCCTTGGAAAATCACAGTCGAACTCCTACATATCTAAATCACTATAAGCAAGACTAATTGCCACTTCATAGCTAGTTATAAAACACCCTGCATGTTCTCTTCTGAGAATGACAGCTATCTCAGCGCTTTATCTGAAATCTCCATTAAACCCAGAACTTCTCAAAAGGGGACTTCAGCTGTCCACTAATAAACTGGATGACCTGTACTTCCAGTGGTTGGAATGCTCAAAGCTTCCTTGACATTATAAATCCTAACTCTGTTTTACAGATGGTTAACCATCCTGCTAGGGGCTTCGGTATCATCTATCTAGCCCTCACAGATATGGCCACTTCTTGCACAGCTCCATATGTATCATCTTGCCTTGTTAAATCAGGTCATAAATTACTCATCTTTTCCTTTAAAAATGGTGGTACTACCCCTAGAAATGGCTCTGTGTTAAGGGACTTCTCAAAAGCAAGCCTTCTTTAGATACTTGACGGCCTAAACAAATTCTGCTGTAATCCTCCTCCAATGGATTTTATTACTAAAGCTGTAGCCTGTGTTTCTGACCTCTCCCACTTAAACAGTTGTATAAATAAGACAGTCTATATCCACGCCAAATATAATGACAAATTCAAAAACAAACCCTGTGGTGGAATACCCTTATAAGTAAATTATATAACAAGAGAAATACATTTCTTAATACTTAGTAAAAGATCACATTTACCTATCTTAAGATGATTCTTAAGCAAACTAGCAAAGAGCTTAAATAAACCATTGGCAAATTCAAAGCTGAGTATAAACTTAAAATAGCCACTAAAATGAAAAAAAGAACACTAAAAATCTTTCTTATCTGTGTTAGGAAGTAAAGAACTAAAAAGAAAAATGTTCACAGCCAGTCCTTAATAATACTCCACACTGTGGCACAAAGGAAATAGCTAATATGCTTGCTGACAAATTTAGTGCAAATTTTACACTACCTGTAGTTACAGCTATTCTACAGAATCCAGTCTTTCTATGGAACAAGTTCTCTCAGCCCTCTCAAGAGCTAAGGGCATCTTATCCATGGGCCCTGATAATTTACTAGATTGCCTGGTTACCAATGCCAAATATGGCCTGTCTGAATCCCTTCTTAACTGCTTTAATCTAAGTCTCTCTATTGGTTACATTCCTGAAGCCTGGAAAATAGGTACTATAATGTTACGTAAGGCAGTGGCAGTGCCCTTGTAAGTGCTAAGCTATCTTTTTTAATTGCACTTGCTAATGTGCTCACACACTCACATATGCACACACCCACTCATGCAGGTGCATGCAGTGTGCTCCAATTTCCATTCTCTCATTAGCTAAGTTTATGTTTGCAAACCTAACCAATGAGAAACCAACCTGATGTCAGCACTTGCTGCAATTGACTAGACTTCATTTTACAATATTTAGGATCCAACCATAGCCCTTGCCCACTTCACCTCCATCCTTTCAAAGATTCAAGATTCCCTTTTCCCCAACTACAGTTCATGGGCTAAGAGGCAAATCATGCCCCTGGCTTAACACAGAGCTCCTTATCAAGATGAAAAATAGAGACTAATCATTGAAAATCTGCAAACAAAACCCTGATAAGCAATTGCAAGAAAATTATCTTACCCTATAAAGGATTACCAGAACAGGTACCAAACAGGTTTGTTTGTCTTTCGGCTTTTCCTGGTTAGGGGTCGCCACAGCGGAACTCCGGTCTGCTAATGATTGGCAGTAGATTTTTCATGAACGTCGAGATGCCAGCTCGATGTTCAACCTTCAACGAAGGCACACCCATTTACGCATGTCTTTCGAACGTCCACCCAACCGCGGGGAGGACATGCAGACTCCACACAGAAGGCACTCACCACACTCCAGCCGAGAATTGAACGGGAGAACCTCTTGCTGTGAGGCAACAACTCTACCACTGCACCACCGTGGATGTAAGGCTTAAACAGGTATGTTCTGTTAACAATCCCAAGTTATTCTGGAAAGAAATATAAAATCTAACAGGAAGCATCATCAATTCCTCTGTAGCAGCTGCAGACTCCAACAACACCGACTCAACTTTTGCCGAAGACTACAAAACATTCATGACCTCCTCAACCAGAGAAACAGCAAATATATTTCTTTCAAGAACCTCCATAATATAAGATGCAAGAAGCAGCAACCCTCATTATACCCACTAGCAGAATAGGCTGCAACATTTTACTTTAAAGATCAAAAATAACTCTTTGCCCAGTTAACAAATCCAGCACAAACCTATTAAAGTCAGTACTGGATTTGCTGTCTAGTGCAGAGAATTGTTTTGGTTCTTTGTTTCATCTGCCTGGCTGTTTTTTGAAGTTTTGATACTTCTTTAAAGTGACACTATAGCATTTGAAAAAGTAGTTTCTTGCCTCGGACCGAAGCCTAAACCTTACTACCCACTTCAGTAATCACCTCCCTCTCTGTGACATCACTCATTACAACCACACCCACAGCATCAACTTTTTTTTTTTAAATGCATGCTCAGACCTCTATTCCAGTCCTGTTTTTGTTCTCTGTTGAAGAAGAAGATGCTCAGCTTTTGGGTTACCCTGCTTCACACAGTACTGCTTAGCAAGTTGTTTTGTGTTGGGGGTTCCTTGTAATGATATGATTTCTGCTTGTTTTGGTAGCCTATGATACCAATCATCAAAACAGCAACTCTGCTTAACTGGTTCACAAACTACAGCAGCAGCAGTATTTTTATTATATACATTTATTTCTCCTCTCCTTACTGGTTATAATGTCAGCTGCCAGTAAATGCTATTTTCAAATGCTGCTTGGTATCGGCATTTGCCAGCAATGCTTTTGCATTTGTTTAAAATTGGTTAAAATGGTGCCACTGTAGTCATGCTACAAATGGGAAACAATATATGTGAATCATTCTCTTCCTGTATAGAAGCAAAGTCATTTTGGATACCATTTTTTTACCTTATTCCTTCATCTCCCAGTATGTCCCCGAGTTTGCCTAATTTATTTGCCATCTTCTTGTCAGTGTATAAATGCCAACATGTGATCATCATTTCAACTAAATTAAGCAAATGCATGCTGATGCAAAATTTGTCCTTTTAAATATTTTATAACTTTTTTGATTTGCCCAGAAAAGATACTGCCAGCTACATTCACTGTACAATATGCATAAATATTTTTTCCTTTGAAATGAGCACCAGTCAGTGCAACAAGGAAAACTCTTATGCAATTGCAATGACTCAGTGCGGATGACCACACTGATTCTGCATAAATGAAAAGCTTAGCACTTATGGGAAGTGCTAGTTAAGCCATTGCTTTACTTTACCAGTCAACAGCGAATGCAGCTAAAATGTAACTAGAGAATTTCAGTTAGGGGAAAGGGTGTGTATATGAGACGTACTTACAGGAAGCATTACTTACTCTAAGCAGTTAATTTACTTTTACCAGTCATCATGGAATGCCGCTAAAACATATACCTATAGTTTTGCATTTATCAGTATGTTTAATTACTATATCAAGAGTTCTACTCATCATCATGGCATGACGCTAAAGGATATAATTATAGTGCTGACTTCATCAGTATGTTTAATTACTATATCAAGAGTTATGCATTTCATCTCTATATAAGTTATAGTTAGGCATCTTACTAGTTTTCTTAAAAGAGTCATGTAATTCCTTAATTTGATAAGAAAGCAAACTGAAAAGAAAATATAAAAAACAACCGTATATGCAAAAAAATAAAAATGAAACAACAATAAAACGGTCACAGAAATGTACTAACGAATTTCCAGTTTAATAAACCAGACTTAGCACTTCGGCTTCACATACAGCCTTCAAAGAGTAACAACCATTAAAATAAACTCTCCATTTATATACAATATTCTATTCAATTAGTTTCCAATTATCTAATTACCAACCTCCAATTACATTTTATTCAAGCCTAATGGCTCCATTGTATTATATTTAAAAACAAACAATGTCTCTTTATACAACAACTTATTTTTTTATTTCTCTATATTCACCCAATTGCAATTTTACCTGTTCTAAAACTGTTGCTTTTAGGTAACTTGGATTTGAATTGTGACACAGCTTAAAATGAGCCCCCAAGGGGCTTTCCATTTTTGCATTAATGATATCTCTAACGTGTTCCTGTATATGTTTTTTAAAGGATCTAACTGTTTCTCCAACATAGTATAATCCACAGCCACATTTTAATAAATATATAACACTTTCTGTGTTACAGTTATACAGTCCATTTGATATAAAGTGCATGCCATTAATATTTTCAAATCTCCTTACTACATATTTGCAACTGCAACATCTATTGCATGTTCCCCTTATTTACCACGATTTCGCTATACATTATAGCATTTGGTGGAATGAAATCTTTATGTATTAACATGTCATCTAGGTTTCCACCCTTTTTGTAAGATATTTGGACATTAGTCGGCATTATTTTTTTCAGATCTTTGTCCCTTAACAGCATTGACCAATGGTTTTTAACTTCTTTAATAATTTTAGCAGTTAATATATTATAGGTTGTCACAAAACAGACTTCTTTTCTTACTTGTGACTGTCTCTCCCTATAAAAAAAGAAAATATAAATTCCTTTATTATTGCAACAGAAATAGTGCGTGATTATTTAAGTAAAATTCACACTCATGTTTCTCCAGGTTGTAATTTATACAAGGAGCCCTCATACCTCCAAACTTCAATTTTCAAGTTTGCTTTCTTACTAAATTAAGGAATTCTATGATTTTTTTGAAAAGACTAGTAATACGCCTAACTATAATGTATATATCAATGGAATACACAAAAATTGCAGTGCAGAACTCATTATATAGTAATTAAACCTATCAGTTAAGGCAACACTATAGTTATGTCTTTTAGCGGCATTCCATGATGACTGGTGAAAAGTAAATTAATGGCTCAGAGTAAGAAGCATTTACCGTAAGAGCAGTATTGTTAGCCAAATCCCAGTGCAGTACATGCAACCTTATCTGAAAAAAAATGTCAGTTGATGAAACATGCTTGCGATTCCGGAAATAGCTGCAGAATATTTTGCCTTATGTGTGGGAGTTAGCTGCAGTACTATATGTATAATGCTCAATCCACTTAGAAAATATGTTATTCGAGTTTTAAAAGGTCCATGACTCAATGGTAGTCATTCTGAATTCTTTTAAACATCTCCCTGTATTGCTATACATAGGTAATTTGTGTAACCTCTGCTACACTGCTGGTGTTATAGAACAGTACAGTACTGTAACTAGGGTGTGGAAAAAGGGGCAACTGCCCTGGGTACAAAGTGCTGGGGCCATGATCAGCTGATCCTGATCTTTGATTAATGCAATACTGGCATTTAAAAGCTGTGAGAGAAAGGACAAACTGTACATTGGCACCCTGATTGTAGAATGAACATTCTCCTGTAGGGTATAAATATACCAGCAATGGCCGCTGAAAAACGAGTCCACCACTTCACAGCAGCATATCAAGCTGCCATGGAGCTCAGACTGATAAAATCTAACAGCTGCTGCTATTCTACATTTGCTAAGCAGCGCTTTTGCTGTTTACAGAGTGTAAAATAATAAAGATAAAATTAAAATTAAAAAAAACGTGTACATGTGTATGTGTTTATGTCTGAGTGTGACAGTGTATGTATGTATGAGAGTAAGAGATTGACTGAGTCATTATCTCAGCTGTCTCCAACCTTTTATGCACCAAAGAAAGACTTCATGTAAGACAATTTTCCACAGACTGCCCATTGTGTGCACATAAAAATAAAGCATAATAAAGTGCATAATAAATACAATTCAGCATAAAGCAGAAGCCCTGGGCGTGTTTCTCTGCAACAAGATGGTCCCATCTAGGGTTGATGGGAGACAATGACACCTGAAGTGTGTTCCTTATGTCAGGTCTATTCCATAATTTCATTTTGGTTGCTGTCATTGCAGAAACCCTCCCTTCAGAAAGATATGATGTTGGAAATGGAAGCTGGGTTTTCATTACTCTTTCTAGCAACTTTCTATGTTTATAAGAGCAATATTTAAAATCTGTCCCTATTCATGGCTCTGTTCAAATTTATTGTGCGAGAGGTTGAGAGGTATAGTGGAGAGATACACAAGCCTAATGGAAATATTATTCTGAATCTAGCAACTTTCTAAGTTTATAAGAACAATATTTAAAATCTGTAGCCATTTTGGACTTTGTCCACATTTTTTGTGCTAAGAAGTTGAGAGGTATACTGCAGGCACCTGGATTAGACTTGAAAGGCACTAGCAACTAGCACCTACAATGATACTAAAATAACACATTGACAAGTTTATTTGATGTTTCAAGTTCTGAAGTATCCCATCTCCAGTTGTTTCGGGGAGAGGCATGTAACAAGTAATAAAACAGAAGCTTAAACAGAAGAACAGTTTTGAATGGTCTGCTGGTATTCCTGTCAGTAACAACTTCCAACCATATTTAAAGCTTACTTACCTGGACCAGTAAGAGTCAGAGCTGGAAGAACATCTGCCAGGTTCCTCTCCGAAGTGAGCAGATGGGAGAAGGGGCAACAGCTGTGCATCCCCCAGGACCATTTTTGTATCATCCCTTGCAACATCAGTCAGCAGCACATTTTTTGGCCATTCAAGACTTCTAATAGTTTTACCATATTGCAGTCCCATGAAAACTATTGCCAGTGCACAATTGGACAAATTGTGGTGTTTGCCATTGGCTCCCTTTGCCCCAGGAGTGGTTAGTTGATTGGTTCGTATACTGCAATGCCAGTTGGCTGTAATTGCGGTATACGAACCAATGAAAACTTGTGTAGTGGAGCCACCACTGTTCAATGCTGAACACTGGAACTGTGGGCAATTTCATTGTTAAACGTGGAGCGTTTCACATGATCCAGAGCACTTGGCTGCTCAGCTTGCATTCTTTCAACTTTCTAAGAGGAATATTTAAAATTTGTCTCTGTTTTTGGGGCTTTGTCCCCGTATTCTTTTTGGCTTTATCCAGATTTTTTGTGCCCAGTGGTTGAGAGCTATGGGCTCTGTCCATATTTATTGTGCGAGTGGTTTAGAGGTACGCAAACCTCTTAACTGATGCTGCTGCTGCTTCCAGGGATCACTCTCACTCTTCATTCTCTCTCTCTCTGCCTATCCTCTCTCACACACACATACACACACACACACACACACACACACGCACACACACACACACACACACACACACACACACACACACACAGTCTGTTCTGCTTTCATGTCTGCATTCACTCACAAATGCAGACAGAAACATACACACACACACACACACACACACACACACACACACACACACACACACACACACACACACATGTTTCTGCTCTTTTTCTTCAAGAAAAGCTTATTTTATAATGTCAGCACCTTAGGACTTCAGATATGGGTTAACATTAGTTTATTTATTTATTTTATTTTAGTCATAGTCCCAAACTCTGAAATAAATAGTTTTTCCATGGTGCTATTGCATTTCTTTTTTCAGTCTCAGTCATAATTTTTTCCAGCAAGGTAAAGCTTTCAAATGTCATGTCACAAAAATGTCCAGCTCCCAAATGAAGTTAATGCTCTTACGTCTTCAATGTTAAATGTTAAATGTTTAAACATTTAATGTTAAATCCTAGTGGCAAAATAATACTTTCTCTCATCTTGGTTTACAATTGAAGACGAACAGGCAGGGCAGTTTGTTTATATGTTTTATTACACTGAAACACATCACGATGGATAGCAGCAGTACAAAATATAAATAAACTGATTAACTGACAGACTACACAGACATGCATGCTTCAACAGCTTACTACAAAATGGCAGTCAGGCTTGCACGTGCTCATTATTTATACACTTGTGCAAGCCCATGGAAAGCTTCTTAAAGGTATACATACATACTGATCTACAAATACTATCTAAAATGTCATATCTATTCAAACTGGCATCATCTTTACTTTTTATTCTTACCATTGGTTCTCCTCTGTGGCTGTTGAGAAACTGCAACTGTTTGTCTCCTCTCAATTCCTTCTTCCATTCTTTATTGCCTTGCTCTGTCTGTATAACTTCTTCTTTCTTGTAACATAAAACCCTGTTGCAGAGGTAAACCCTGAAAACTAGCTACTCTACCTGCCGAGAATCCATCCATTGTTTTCCCTTCACCAGCAACCATTTTTTGTTTCTTCTTCCTGTAAGTCTCTCTATCATGTCATTCTAACTAGCATATTCTCCTTCCATTGGATCTGCCTGATTCTTCAGCTTTTCAGCACTTGTGTTTTCAGTCCTCCATTTTCTTGCTCTATAACAGTTATTTCATTTCCTTCTCCTTCCTTCAGTAAGTTTTCTAATGCTTCTCTCTCCAGCTCTGCTGCACAGTCCTCCATCCTGGGGTTCCCAGAACTGCAATAGCAGCTCTCCAGAATCATCTAGCAGCTCTAGAGAGTGCTTCATTTCCTCTCCACCAAAGAGTAGGGGGTCCTTTATTTATATACAAAAAATAACTCTTATTTACAAAATATTTACATATGTGCAAATATATAAATATACAAATCTGTTTACACATATTCCTAATTTTCTTTACAATCATGCTAAATTTTCATCCTTATTAAACCCCCACTCCTTTTTCCATAACCACTCCTGGTTTTACTTAATATTGTTGCTAACGTCCATTTACTATTAAACATAATTTAATTTATTATTTCATTCCATATAACATAAAATAACTTATCTATTCTTTTAACATATTCTTTACTTCTTGTTTTATAATCATATCCATGTTTATTTTATCCGTTTATTGTATATCTTCTAAAAATTTGTCTTTTTTACATAGTTTTCTCCATAACTTTTTAACTCTTTTATGTTTCAAAATCACATGTTCCATAGTTTCTTCTTCTTCTTGACAGTTTAAACATATTCTATCACTTTTGTTTTTATATAGCATATTTACTTCTACTGGCAATTTATCTACTACCAATCTCCACAAAATTCTTGAGATTCTACTTCTGATTATACCATTTGCTTCTTATTTATATGGTTTTAATTTTTTCATCTGTTATATTTCCCATGGTTTTACATAGTAATGTTTTATCATTACATTCTTATACCATATTTTCATATATTTTTCTATATCATCAATTTTTATTTTTTCTTGGCAACATTTTATTTCTTCATTTCTGTACTCTTTTTTGCCATGCCCCAAAATTTATCATACTTATATTTATACAGTTTTACTACTAATCTCTCATCTTTTTCATTTGTTCACTTTAACATTTTGTACAAATTTCATGAAGCAGTGTATACTGCTGGTTTAATAATCCCTAAACCTCCTTCTTCTTTATTTACATACAAAACTCCTGTTTTTACTGGATTTAATATAGAACCCCATATAAATGAAAAAAATTATCTTCATGTTGGTCCTGATTCCTGTCATCTGAATCTTGCCTCCGCTTATCATCAGAATTGAAAAAATACACAAAACCCTTTATGGCTAGATGCTGGCACATCTCTGCCATTTTGTGGAGGTGGAAACCTTTCCTGATTGATAACCTCTCCTAGTATCCTTTGCCTTCCACTCCTGTCTACAGATGATGTAATATCCTGATAATGAGCCATAAAAACAAGAGAGCAATTCAGAGTCTTACATACTGGAGTTAACAGTACGGGACATTTAAGTGTGGACATTTCCTCGTATTCATATATAAAGGAAAGGAGTAATGTTTACATTAGAAGTAGAAAAAGATATTTACAAGCAAAAATCTTTTCTAACTGCAATACTTTTGGTTTGGTTTACCTTGCTGTGTGTGAATTTTGTGAAGCCTTTTACATGGGAAAGATGGAAAGGAAATAGAAAATTAGAATTTACAAATATTATTACTATATAAGGAACAAAAATGAAAGGAATGCTTTATTTAAACATATTAAGGTTTGTGAGAAGGCTAGGTTTCAGTTTTTTGCTTTAGAGATAGTTCCCATGGATATAAGAGGTGGGCCATGGGAAACCACTATAGAATATGAAGAATTATATTGGCAGCTAGTTTTGGAATCAAATAGGTTTCCTGGTCTTAATGAAAATGTTTCATTAGTTCCTGTGTTAAGCTTGAGAGCAGCTAGGTTGTAAAATTAAAAATCTTTTTATTGTATTTAGTTTTTCATTTTTTTATACATTGCGTTCATTCATTAATATTTTACCATGCTGAGGATATACCCACCTTCGGCCACTAGAGCGAGATTTATAAAAATGTATTTTAATTTTGACATCTATTTATATATATATATATATATATATATATATATATATAGATATATATATATTTATATATATATTTTGTATTATAAATCTTTGACTGCAGCCATAGCCTATTTTTTTATAACAGCTTCTATTTTTTATAATAGCTTTTATTTTTTGTTATAGCCTTTTAGTTTTATATTTATATAAAGTTCTTTCAGGAAGGCAAAATGTCATTACATTCTGTTGTATTGATAATTAGTTAATTGAATTAATAAGATTAATTGTTTTAACATTCAGTATATAAATGGGGTTGTAATGTAATGGTTTTATGCATCTGAGGAAGTTATACACTAATGAAAATGGTGAAACGTTAATGTATTTTGCATTTATGCTTTGTTTTAAAGATTGAGTTTCTATCCGGAGTTGAGCCTGTGATGTCGTTTTGGTGCTTTCTATTTTGTTTATTAGTAAACTTGAGCACCATTTCCTTTTTTTCTGAATTTTTTTATTCTAAATAGTTTTTGGCTTTTCTGAATATTCTAAATAGTTGTTAAACTGATCTATGAAATATGATTGATCCACTTTCTCTATCACAAAAATTGGAAATTTGTGAAAATCTTATCTGTACTATTAATGTAAAGTCTTTAGTCACCTCTACTAATGAGGAAAACAGTGTGAAATTTGTAAGACTTTACTTACATAAATATGCTAACAACAAAGCTTTTGATTTTAGTACTATTTGTCAACTCTTGGAATTAGTTCTGACCAGCAATTATTTTTTTCAGTTTGAAAAGGATTTATGCCAGCAGATTAGAGGTGTAGCAATGGGGGTCAAGGTTGCCCCAACATTGTACATAAAGCTTCTTTTTTGTTCCCCTGTTAAATGCCTTTATGATGTAAAAATTCTCTGGATTACAGTCTTTCTTTTTTCATATTCACCAAGAAGATTTTCCTTTGAAAAGACAGTCTCAGATATAATGCCACAAAATGTCTCTTTGTTAATAAGAATAAATGCTCTTACCTCATGTGCTTTTACACCCAATGGAGCCATTGAATTGTCCCACACTTCATACCTGTCCATTTGTTTGCCTTCTTTACTTTGAATCCGTACCACATTCTTCTGTTTTTCATTTTTTTTCTGCTACTCCATTTTTGCCCTTTTTAATTTTTAATTCTCTGCATTTGTTTTCTTTTCCATCTCACTGCTTTTGTTCATGATTGTCTCTGCACCCTCCTTTTGTATTTTCTCCATTATGTCCCCCCCAGGAAACATCTCCTTCATTTTCTGGCTCACTCTGCACCACAATTTCTTTAAGTAAATCATCCAGCAACCCTTGCAGCTGGAGGGCTGTAATCATAGCCGGCTTTAAGCATAGGTCAACTAGGTGGCCGCCTAGGGCGCCACTCTAGCAGGGGCTCTTTTCCAGTATTTATTTGGTGTAGGTACACCAGGATGGGGGCACCAGGTAGTGTGGGAGGGGGCGCCATGGAGCCCTTTTGCCTAGGGCACCAGTTGAACTAAGGCCGCTCCTGGCTGTAATTATACATCCATCATTTGCTGACTCATCTCCATCAAACAGGTTTCTTTGAAACATTTCCTCCAATGAATTTGATTGCCTATAAAATTAAGAAGTTGTTTGTCTCATGATATTGACAGATTCAAAGGGCAAAACCCTGGGTTAATCATGAGGCTTTATTTGGAACTAGCTGGTATTTAAATAAAGGCATTTGATATTTGTGGTTTAAGGTGCTGGAATCATATATATATATATATATATATATATATATATATATATGTATATATATATATACATATATATATATATATATTTATATCTATGTGTGTGTGTGTGTGTGTGTGTGTGTATATATATATATATATATATATATATATATGACATCGTGTATAAAGATAATGCTTTAAGGCAGTCTGTGTATTCCATGTGCTTAATGCCTTGTATTCTTTTTGTAAAGAACCTCTGTGGAGATTCCAGTTGTTGCATTTGCCTGGTAAAGTACATACCAAATGAAGCATTGTGCTCTATGATTGGTCTAATAAGAGCTGAATGCCACAGAATAGTGATGTTTTTGGATCTGGATGACATATCTTTGGTAATATGTTGAGCAATATAGAATGATTTCCTTACAACAGTAGTCAGATAGGGAGCCAATGCCAGATCACTGTTTACATATATTGCCAAGATGCTAACCAATGGGTTGACTCATAGGGGTGTGTTGTCTATGGGATAATTTCTGGAAGGGGAGGCAACTTTCCTAAAGATACTGTTTTGCAGTTTTTGGCATTCAGTTTTAGAGTATGGCTCTGGCACCAATTATTTGTTTGTGACAAGCCCACTTGGAGTATATTATTGTCTTTGGGGAGCTCTATAAATGCACCATGCTTGCAGCCATGATCAAACTTGGTCAACCCGATGCCTTTAATTTTATCTTTGACTTCTAAAAAGTAGATACCAAAAAGAGTGGCCCCCAGCACTGACCCCTGAGGCACTCTTCTGATGACTTGCCTTTTGTGTGGAGGTAGAGTCCCCTATCCTGTTTTCCAGTGTCCTGTCATAGGAGTTTACTCCTAGTTTTGTGAATTTTCAATAATACCCAAATGAGGAACAGTGTTAAGTGCCTTTCACAGGTCAGGATAAGCAGCATGCAATGTTTTGCCATTGTCCATAGCTTTGATGACTTTCTCAAAGAAGTGTGCCCTTGACAAATCCAGACTGTGTTGGATCCAGTGTCTGAAGATTTCTCATGTCTTTATTAACAATATTCATGATAATTCTTTCCATGGTCATGCATATGAGACTAATCAGACTTATAGGTGTGTCTAGTTACCCAGATCAGTAGATGGCCTGCCTTTGTAGAGAGAGATATCTGTTGCATGCCACCATTCAATTGGCACAAAGTCAGTTTGGAGGTTAAGGCTGAAAAATTATCTTAAACAGCCAGATAGGTCGTGTTTCATACTATTCAGAAGGCAACCTGAGATATTGTCAGAGCCCACAGATGTAGTATTTTTTGCTTTGGAGTGTGCATTTAGGACCTGTTCACTAGTAATAGCCAGGAGAGTTATGGTCGAGAGTATCTCTTGGGAGGTGTCAGGTGGGGGACATCAGGGTGAAACTGGAGTTAAATTTGTTAGCTAGTAGGTTTGCTACATGGCAATATTAGTCTACAAAACTATGCATGTTAGGTGGCAACTATGAGGGGCAAGATGATCTGTGTTATAATGCTAAGTATAAGAATAAAGTATTTGCCTGTAGGCCACACAACTTTCACTGTATTAATGCATAACTGATGTACCAATTCAAAATTTGTATCAATAGATGTCTTCAAATTAGCCACCAAATTGTATTGCCAGTTTATAACTAACACCCTATGCCTGTAAATGCCAACCCCAGCATCATAGCAACACACCCTCTTTCTCTATAATTAATGTAAATATGGAAAATATGTCATGTCTTTCATAACCTTTACAAACACATCTTAGTAACTCTAGCTCTGTAAAGCTCACAGTGACCGTTTCATGTGCATGTCCATTAAATCAGGTCAGCTTCTAGATGGCACCTTAATCCCTCACACATGACCTACCATTTATGAGATACCAGCATTAAAGAGTCTCAGCATTTCAAATGGTCACCCTTAATATTAGAATATTGTTAATATTCATAGACTGCAACTCAGAATTACTTAGACATGTTTGCCTCATCATTCCTTGGTTTCTGTAATGATGTCTGAAGTTTCTGTAAAGGACTACTGCTTCATTATGCTTTTAACTGTGCTGGAGGACTAAGATTTTGAAACTATAAAACAAATTATTTCAGTAAAAACTGCAAGAAAAGCCCAGTCAAGCTAGAGATTTCACTGTGTGATACTTTAAACCTCCTGTAGTGAAGGCTCATGAGAAACATGCAAATGACCCCTTAAGGATATCAAGTGTTTCAGCTACATGGCTTCTGAAGGTTCATGGCTTTTTTTTACTTTTTAAGTCATTATGGTTACATTCAGGCCAATAAAGCCTAACACCACTAGCTATGGACATGCATGTTTTGACCTTTTTATTGACCTCATCAGCACAGCATAAGTGGACAGCTTGCCTATACTTCTGGAACACAGGATAGGTATAAGAATGGTAAGTGGCCACTGACTCAGTGATATTCTAGCACATTCTAGGCAAATTAGCACTCTTACACATGACTATCATAGGCACAACTACTACACTGTCACAACTGATACCCGTGACTTTGTTAAGATTGCACATCATAGCCTTTACACATTAGACAAACACATGTAGGCAGTCAAATTTTTGTTTTAGGCCACAATAATTATAAGATATCATTAGTCATGTATTTCATAAAATCAACATACTGATGTTATTCCAATATTTCTCTTTCTCCACTTCATCTGTCACTATCCTTTCTTTTAACCTTATTTTATGTTTATTATGCTATTTTTCTCAAATTATTTTGTTATTATGTACAGCAGCTACCATGACAGTAGCAGAGGCTAGGCCTCAGTCCATTGTCCAAGAGCAGGTCCAGCCATCCCTCGTATCTCCTTAACCAACATCCTGGGCTGCTTCTGTGGTGGCTGTCATGCAGGACAGCCAGGAGACCATCTCTCATAATCCTTTGGTACTTCACCAGCTAGTAGGACCACTGTTCCCTCTGATGGTGCTACCAGGGATAGTGAGTTTGTCACCACAGGAGACATGGTGATGGGGACATGGACTAGCATCTTGAATCCTTCATCAGCTAAATGGAAAGACTTTTGCAGTCACATTGCTACCTGGCTCTGCCATCACCATCTTAGGCAAAACCCAATAGGAGGAAGGGTGGTCAGGGTGCTGTCTGAAATCCCCCTGGGTATTACACACAGTGTGGTATAGAAGACCATACCCACCATATCCCCACTCTAGGTGTATCCCTCCCTTTTATGTCAATGTCCTCCACCATTTGTTGTCCAATCCTACCCATCGCTATTATAGTCCCTTTATTTGCATGTCTTTGATTCTGCTGTTCTCCCTCTTCCTCAGTATGTCAGCACCTTCTCATCAGTCTTTGTTTGTTATATGTTAGCCAGTTTGCCTCTTCAACTGACCCTCCATCTCTTACCAAACTTGCACCATCCCTTGCACCTTTTCCCAGTTTCCCTTCTTTAATAAAAAACAGACACCCGTCTCACACACAAAAAAAAGTTTATCACATCTCCCTCTCCCCACTCCCATTCGTACTTTCCCTGTTTCACTGATGTGCTCTCCTGTGTTCACTGCCCCTTTTCCTCTTTCATATACTCCCATTCAACTCCCTTTTTATGATTAAAAAAAAACAGATTTAAGCAGTGTAGTGGTCCCCTTAAAATAGTGAGATGCTTTTCTCAAATGTTCATGTTTTAGTGTACATGGATGCATTGAGGCATGTGCACACTCTATGTTCAGCAAGTTTTCCCTTCTGACTCCAAAGCCACTACTGCGTATTTCCCTCAATCACTGCAAGTTCTACTTTAGATATGAATGGGAATACTATGTAGCTGTGATGGCCCACCACTGCCAACCAGTAATCAAGGAGCCTCAATCTTCACCACTGGAAACAGTGGGGGAAGTTAACAGGGAAGATAACAGGTACACACACAGTATTTTCAGATGCAGCTCTCTGCGTCAAGTGCAATTTCCCTTAAGAGCACACAGAGACCACACTAAGTCTGGGGCTGGTTTCTCTCTCTTTCTCCAGATCTCCAATAAGACTCCCCACTGATACAGCTATAGAGTTGAGATCTCGGCTGAGTGACCAAGCCAAGACCTCCAGCACTCTCTCTGTCCAACTAGTGCTTCATGTCCCAGCCCAAGTAGCTAAAATACAGACTCTTTGAGGTTTGATTTACACACACACACACACACACACACACACACACACACACACACACACACACACACACACACACACACACACACACACACACACACACACACACACACACACACACACACACCTGGGTAAGGCTGCCACAGGTTAACTACCTATGCCTCCTTCTACCCAGAATATAAGGTAGTTAACACTGCCACCAGTCACTCCTTATCAACTACCTTAAGGCTCTTCCAAGGGTACCCAAAATACTGAGTGATATATTAATACAAATGGTAGTTTGACCAAGAGCAAGGCTATTAGGAGTGGCCCACACATTGTCACCAAATAAATATGCAAGTACTCTCAAAATTTAAATATCTCTACACAGATCAGCCACAATGAAAGTTTTAAATATATTTAATAATAAATAATAAAAGAACAAGACAATACTAAATATATATTCACAGAGACATCAGAGTTCAAAAACACAGGAAATATTTAAAATAACATTGCAGTACAGGCTCACACAAATGAAAAACAAAATCTAAACTAAGCTTTGCTATATTCCTGACTGTATATAAGAGAGATACTATACCCTAATAACTTACTTAGAGCAAGACAGATGTAGTGAATGGTTCTTATTGTTGTTGTCATCTCCAAGACAGAACACAGAATTCTCTGTCTCACTAAGAGACTTCTCAAAATACTATCTAAAATATTACTGCTGAGATAGCTTGCAGAATGACATCACTTCTGATCCTCTGACTTTTCATTCTCATCCAAATCCCCATTGCTGGCAGCTGGCAGTATTTAGCATCTACCTGTAAAAAGACACAGACAAGGGCTTTTGCTCAGATATTTGGCAGGTGCTGGAAGTCATAAAACAATTGCATTTCTTCATGCTTCCAAAGTAGCAATCAGTTCACCTCAAAGACAACACAGAAAGCTTCCTAGTACAGATTCTGTGTCTCTAGCTGCACTGAAACCTGCCCGGCAGCTTCTTTATGGCCTAGCCTATAAAGTGATTTAATTTCAAATATTTTTCTAAACTTTGCTGGACTGAGGTTAACCCTCCGGTTTCCTATGTCAGCATGTACATTTAAATAGTTACAATAGTGCATGTACATTTCTGTTCTCTTCCAGCAGGGCACACTGTTGATAAGTTTTAAGCACAAGCACTTTACAAATATCTTTTCAACATAAACATCTGTACAAAGCAGTATGACACACACATGACATACAGTTCTAATAGATTTGTAACACAAGCATCCTAGATGAAATACAATTCTAATGCATTTGTAACACCAACATCTTGTATAAATTAGTTTGATATTCACAAATGACATATAATTATTTACAAAATTCCAGCTAGCTGTGCTCGCCGTACCTCCTTTTGTCAGAGTGGCTATGACCACAGCTGTTAGTTTTCAATTTAATTGATAATTAGCTTAAGGCCTCAGTGCACTACTAACGGTGTGTCTTGAGGGCAATACATTATAACACTAGGCATGTTTTTGAGTCCCAGAGAAAATATGCTAAGTCATCTTGTTGTAAAACACCAGTGTGGTAGAATGTCTGTCTAAAAGGTTATATTGTATTAAGAAAAAACATTACTCTGTACAAGAAATGTCCAGAATGATAAAAAAAAAAAATAATAATAATAATAAAATTTGCACACATTTGGAAGGGGCAGAGAAAACAAGAAGGCATATTACAAATATATTAATTCTCAGAGGAAAGTCAACCAGCTTAAAGAATAAGTGTGTGTGTGTGTGTGTGTGTGTGTGTGTGTGTGTGTGTGTGTGTGTGTGTGTGTGTATGTGTGTGTGTGTGTGTGTGTGCGTGCGCGTGTGTCTGTGTATCTATATCTATATCTATAGCTATCTTTCTATATATATATATATATATATATATATATATATATGTGTGTGTGTGCATGTGTGTATCTATATCTATATCTATAGCTATCTTACTATCTATATATGTGTGTATGTGTGTATGTGTGCATATATATATATACACACACACACACACACACACACACACACACACACACACACACACACATATATATATATATACACACACACACACACACACACACACACACACACACACACACACACACATACACACAACAGGAGGCATGGCACAAGAAGTTGTATGGTAAAAATCAGAAAATAATGAATAATAAGAATAATTATTAAAGAATAATAATAATAAAAAGTAAGATTCAGTGAAATGAGTTTTCAGTAATATGAGTTTTTAGCGAAGTGGTCGGGGTGAAATGAAATTCAGTGAAATGAGATTCAACGAAACAAAGTAGACCCATCAGTATACACACACACACACACACACACACACACACACACACACACACACACACACACACACACACACACACATGCTCACACACCAGATGCTATGGATGAGACATTTAATAATTACTACTACACTTCTGTAAATTAATTTATGCAGCATGCTGAACTGTCATCTAATGAGCACAATGCAGCTCATCTAAAACATCCTCATTTTTGAGATGGGTGAAATAAGTTCTAGTTTAAAAAGGACTAGTAACATGGTGCTAAATTTCGTCAGTGGACTGAAATCATACATTTGAAAGCCTAGTTAAGAATTGTTTTGTATCATTAGTGTGGTAAAACCAGACTGTTGTTCTCATTTTTACATAATGATTTCTTTCAGGAAAAGTGTTTTGAAAAAAAAATGTCTGCTAAACAAGCTTACTCAACAAAAAATCTATCATTAGGGAACCTGATTTTCCATCTTCATTAAAAATACCAGTAAATCCCAAACTTGGACTATATAAGGATTTGAAAAACACAGGAATTGTACAGAATTTGTAATTTTAGGCTATAGCACTCATTCACTGAAACTCATTTCGCATTTCCAAATTAAATACTTTATTCAGTGTTCTTTACACAGAATCTGCTTTAATTCTACATATATATAAATTCACTAAAAATTATAGTATAATCATGGTGAAAACTAGAAATTACACTTAAAAATCACAGGTAAAATTCTCAACTTGCATCTCATGAAAATGGAATTTTACTTTTTTGAGAACCATAAATCAGTACTGTTTGTCATAAAATTAGAAACTTTTTCGAATATGGATTTCTAAAAGGATATACAACTAGATATAGTTGACAGAGTTTTATGATAAAATGAATATGACCACTGATCTGAGATTTACTGTTACTGTAGCATGTCTGAATCTTGTCAAATAATTCAATATGCTACCGCATTAGGTTATTCTACTGACACTAAACTTCTTCAATACTAATATTTGCATCACTGGTTTGATGTGTAACTAATTGTCAAACCACACATATATAGTCATGGTTTGAGGTTGTGTGTTTAAAAATGGGAATATTAAAACAGGAGTACTTGGAGGTCAGTTTCGAGAGCAGTTTTATTTAATTCGATGTTCTTTACATTCCCTTAGTCACCTTGTGCTTAGCCAGCCATATAGGCAGATGAATGTCAAATTGGCATAGTCATTTCATCAGGTACTAGTATTCTCAGTTTGAAGCAATATATGGCAATCTCAGAGGAATGGCAGACAGTGTGGGTGTCCAGTTCAGCAAATCTGAACGAAAGTTTATGTTTTCTGGAAAATGTTCCATTCATTATAATCTAAGAATACTTGACAAGTTATTAAAGTAAGTTAACCTCTGTAAGGATCCTAGTGTACTACTAGAAAACATATTAAATTTTAAGAACATTCCTATGGCTTCAGATCTCATGCAATGAAGCAGGTGGGGCTGTTGCTGAAAACCATGATAACTAGAGATTCCACATATCTTACTTCTGTTTCTATAGCTTATTATCATCTTATTTTGCAGTATAACTCTCCTTTCTGTCTTCACAACTTAAGTCAGATATCTATACTGAGTCTATTAAATGTGGATACACCAAATGAATACTGAACTTACGGAATTTAACATACTGAAAAATTATATAAGTTACATTTATTTAGTATTAAATATAGATTATTGAGAGGTTCATAGGTGATTACTAGGCTTGCTGCCCTTACTGGGCATTTTAAGCCTAGCCAATTGCCCTTTTTCTGCTCTATCCCATTTGGAAATAGATTGGCCTTACCTATCCCATGGTCAATAATTATATATTACTTCTAGTAAGAATAACTGAGATTATACCATAGATAATTTGAGGGGACCCGTACTTGGGATAAAGCATTCAGGAACTGCGTCTGTCCATTAGCAGCCCTGGGAACATTTTTCTATTTCCCATCCATAGATCTAAGTTGTGCTTGAAAATGGACAGGGATGAACTTTGTTTTATGTGGATAGGAAGTCTGTTCCACAGCAGCGGTATCCTCTGCAAAATACACCTGTCCCTACAAACCATTTTCTTGATATTGTAGAAGAGGTTTACATCCATAAACTGAGTATTTCCCATGCTATTTCACTTGCTGATGTGCAGTAAATCCATCAGTAATGGGTCAGAGGATGCCTTGTAAGCCAGACACAGGTCAGCTCTTAACAGTCTGTAGGATACTGAGTATAGTGACAGGGCTTTGAGTCGGTCCATGTAGGACATGTTGTTTAGGCTTGTATCCTTTTAGTAAGGTATCTCTGTGGGCATTCAAGTAGTTGCATGTGTCTACACAGATATTTAACAAAGTGAAAATTATATTCAGTGACTGGCCTAATGAGAACTGAGTAGGAAAAAACATGTTCTGGAATAGAAAGTCTTATACAAATGAAAACATTTTAGATGTAGCAATAGTAGTACCAGTAATGGTAGTGACAGGTATATGAGAATGAGACAAAAATGTATAAGATTAGTGACATATGCATATATTAATATGACGGAGAGAAAACAGTCATTTGAAGAAATCAAAAAAAATTGCAATAGTAAAAATGCCAGTATTGATGGTAGCAAATTGTAAGTGGATATTAAAATATTAAGGGATTTAACAAAATTTGGAGATTTAAAAGCAAGAAAGACTAGAGAATGAACATACCAAAGGGGAATTTGTAAGACTGAAATTGATTCTAATGACATGAAAGATATAGCAGGGGGTAAAAGGAATGTCAAGTTTTTTTTTTTTTTCACCAAAATGCAATGATTGGCTTAATACAGTCAGGTTCTTTTTTGGCTTTGCACTTGAAGAACTTAGGGGGTGGGGAGACTGGTTCATAGTACTGGCAGAGGGAGCTGGTTGAGCCAGCTGCCTTTCTGCTCAGATCTCAGTTTAAACTATGATTTAATAATGTTAGCAAAGCCAGCACACATTGCAGTACACTGGATAAAAAATCTGCCTTTCCAATATTACACATCATGTGCATATCACACAAGTACACAGTTTGTTACATTGCTCCTTTAAATACTCAAAAGAATGTTGTAGTGGGTAAGACTTTGGAATCCCACCCATCATGTTACAAAGTCAGTGGTCCTTGATGACCTTTGGGTCTGAACACTGGTCTGATGTACTTAACTTATGAAGTGTTACTAATGCTATTTATGTCTAAATACTTGTACTTGGATAGCTCGCTACTCACCCACCTGCCCCCCTACACCATGACAGTATTACTTTTCATCTTTTTTTTTTTTTTGCCAGTGTTGTTGTTGTCTTTCGGCTTTTCCTGGTTAGGGGTCGCCACAGCGGAACTCTGGTCCGCTAATGATTGGCAGTAGATTTTCATGGAGCCGAGTTGCCAGCTCGGCGTCCAACCTTCAACAAAGGCATGCCCATTCACGCATGTCTTTCGGAATGCCACTCGACCCGCGGACTCCACACAGAAGGCACTCCCCGCACACTAGCTGAGAATCGAATGGGAAAACCTCTTGCTGTGAGGCAACAACACTACCGCTGCACCACCATGGATTATTAATATTTCATATTTTTCCTAACTTCTTTCAAACATTCTTCAAGCCTTGTACATCCCACAGTGATGTTTGTATTGAGGGTACCTACCATGTTTTCCCAACATGCAAGTGCCGCTTTTTTTTCTTAATCCACAGCCTATTTATCATGAGATATTAATGTCAATATTAGAATAATATTAGTACAGTGTAGTTTAAAATAATTACATTTTTGTTGTGTTTCTCTTACTCAGGTGTGTTAACTAACATTTCTTTTCTACCATCCACTGCTTTTTCCTAGGCCCCCTCCAACATGGCAGCATCACATATAATTTCTGATTTATTATGTAAATAAGGGCAATATTTCAGAATTTGTAAAACCTTTAGGAAACAGTCTTCAGCAGCTCAAGCTGTGTACATCCCAGATGATGTTTTCACTGTGGATACCTATCATATCCTATTTGCTTGAAGATGATACCTTAATTCTTAATACACAGTCTACTGTTCATGAAATATTAGTCTCAGTATTTGCATAATAGTAATAAATGTGCAACATCAATATATATTTCTTACTATGTTTGTCTTATCAACTTTGTTTATTACCATTTCTTTCTTAACATCCACTGCTTCCATAAATCCTCTCAATATTATACTACCACATTCAATTTTGAATTATTTATACAAATATGAAAAACATTTCATATATTTCATAGCATATTGCACACACACTGTTTAGTAACTCAAGCCCTTTAAATTCCACAGTAGTGTTTTTGTCAACTTGCAGATGCCACCTTTCTTCATAAAGCACGACCTACTATTCATGAGATATTAGTATCAGTATTAGAATGTTGTTAATATTAATAAAATCTACATAAAACCAGTTATAGTACTTTCTCTGTTGATCTTACCTGTGTTTCATCTTGGGTTTCCGTGACACCCTCTGCTCACATAGGCAGTGGTAGATTATAACAAATCTGATTTGGTGGCCACTGGGCCCATGATCAGCCAATAAAATATATATTTTTAATTGTTATGTTTATCACTGCAAACTAATTTTAGTTAGCTTATGTGCTGAACATGACAAGCACTACCATTAATGCTTTTTGTACAAAAAAAAAAATATATATATATATATATATATATAGATAGATAGATAGATATATATATGTGTGTGTATGTGTGTGTGTGTGTGTGTGTATGTGTGAGTGTGTGTATATGTATAACAAGCTAAATAAATAAATGTTATATGCTTATTTACTCTGAATACTCACAGTGCCTATAACTTATGCATGCGAAGTATGATGCTACTTTATTTATGTATGCATTTATTTATTTACTGATGAGTAAAGAAACATTTCATTATTTAGAAATAAAGAAATGAACAGAGCTGGGAATACTCTATAGAGAACCATAATTTTCTACTCATTGCCTTCCCATAATTCATTGAGAAGGCAACAAGCAGATAACTTGGGAATATTGACTAGAACAGAGGAGACCTATGGACTGCTGCAGATGACAGCTGTAACGTGAAGTAAGCATTTTTTTTTATTCTGGCAGGCAACCAAATACAAGATCGATAATTGCAGTCTACTGGGACTTGATGCTGGCTGTGGATGAAAGCAGCTTGTTGTTTACTCAGCTGAAAAGTTGTCATTATTTTTTGGCTACTATTGGGTTATAAAAAAGTTGAAACAGCTGCTGATTTTGCAGTCTGTTTCACCTTTTCCTCTTGTTTTGGTCTGTGCCTCATAAAATATTGTATTTCCTGGCACATCATTGAGCATTGCAAACAATAACTTGGGGGTGGGGTAGAGTTCTGTTGATGAAAGCAACTTATCCTGCTGTTTTATCATTTTAAAGTCGAGGTGAAAAGCTATTTACCATTTCCACAGTTTAAATTATAACCGCTTTACTTTCTGGATACTGTTTGTGTGTGAAACAAAGTTGAAACTGTCCCTGATTTTGCAGACTACTCTATCTTTGCTTCATGTTTGGCCTGTACCTCATGAAGTCTTTGGTTTTATGTCAAATCATCAAGCACTGCAGCCAGTAAATGGGAGGAGGAAGCTCAATATGGATGAAACCAACTTACACTCTTGTTGATTTCTCATTTCAGGGTCTGGCTATATAGGACTAGTGTACATCTATATGAACTGTATTGGAATATTTATTCTCTTTTGAGTCTTTGTGTGAAGTAAATTTGAATCTGTCCCTGATTTCATAAAATGTCCTTGACTTTGCCTCATGTTTTAGTCAGTGTGGTCTGTGGATTTTTGGCAAGTTGAGTATTGTAGCACTGAACAATGTACAAACAATTTGACTTTTCAGACTTTATATCCCTCAGAAAATGTGCAGAAAAATGCAAAAAACTGTTTTCTAAAAACTTTCCAAGTATATAAGGGCAATATTTAACATATGGCCCTGATCTGGGGTTTTTGTCACTTATTATTTTATGTGTTTGTCCCTGATTTATGTGCTGGATGCTAAGAGATATTATTTTTTATCTTAAGCTGATGAGATTTACATAATAAACTATTTATAACTTTGCTGGTAGGAGTTTGTGTATGCGAATAACCTGTACTCTGGATGTTTGTTCAGTTGACTATCTAGATTAACAAGATGATTTGCATTTATGCAAAATTAGTTGAAATATTTTTGGTAACTGTTTATGCAAAGTAAAGCTGAAATTGCACATCTTTCAGCTGTCTCTGATTTTTCAGAATGCTTATTATTTTACATATATTTTTTGTCTTTTCCTTATAACAATTATCATTTCTGGCAAATCACCTGAGGATTTGCTCAGTAAATAATGACAGACATTTCAGTTTCAGACTACATACCCTTTACAAACTAAATGCCAATGAAATAAACTGCTATTATACAGTAGACTCCCTCTTATCCGGCCTCCTTTTAACCAGCCTCCTTTTTAACAAGACTTCAAATTTCTGCTTTAGTCATAGCAACAGACAGCAGAAAAGAATATACGTTTGCCTCCTCTGGGCATTTCAGAACATCTCAGCTTATTGTTTTAATCATAAAATGTCAAAATAATGAAACAAAAACAAACTTATATTTCAAGTTCATTTTATACCTATAAATGCTCCCTGATTTTCTGACCTATAAAAGGTATTTTTATGCTTTTTCTGATTAATCAGCAATTCATTTATCCACCCTAAGGTTTGGTCCCAACAGGACCGGATAATATGGAGTCTACTGTGGCTACTTTCTCATGGAGTCTACTGTGGCTACTTTTTAAGTATAAGAAAAAAAACTGTTATTGATTCTGAACCCTTTTCCTTTGCTATATTTTGTCTTTGCCCTTGATTCTTATGTTATGAAGTTGAGAGCTATTATCCTTTATCACAATCAAATAAGGTATACACAGTAAAGTGGCTATAATTGCTGGCTGGGGACTGACATTGTATGAAAGTAACTTACACTTTTCTTTGCTCACTTTATACAGCCTGGTTTTGTAGGAAGAGTGTGCAGTTGTGTGAAATAAAGCTTTATTTTTACCACTATCAGCAATCTGAGGTATTTATATAGTCAACAATGGGGCTATACTTGCTAGGTACTGGGTCTGTTTGTGTATGGAAATGGCTGACTCTAGCTGTTTTGATTAGGTTAAGCAGTCATTACTCAGGCTTTGCAGGCTGAATGTGCATTTGTGTAAAGCAAATTGGAATAGTTTACTACTTACATTCGTTTAATCACAATTAGCCATTTGTGGTGTGTACAGTCAAAGCAATGTCTTTCGGCATTTCCCGGTTAGGGGTCGCCATGGCAGAGCAACAGTCCGCGGATTGATTGACAGTGAAATTTTTATGGTATCGAGTTGCCAGCCCAGCACCCAACCTTCACTGAAGGAATCCACACATGCACCTACCTGCATGTCTTTAAAACTCACTCAGCTGCAGGGAGGACATGCAGACTCTATACAGAAGGTGCTCCAGCCAAGACTCAAACCCATGAATCTCTTGCTGTGAGATGACAATGCTAACCGCTGCACCACCACAGTCAAATGGTTGCAATTGGCAGGAATACATGTTGTAGGGTATAATACAGCAGTACAAATGGCCATAACTAATGAGTTTGAATCCAAAAGAACATGAGCATTTATGCAAGGTCCAAAAACTGTTGGGGGCCTAGGGTTTGAAAACTGCCCACGGCCATGGTGCATTTATTGGGTCTATATTATAAGATTGACGGATGAAAACATCGAACAACATATGGTCGACACCATATGGTCAATGTCTTCAAATGTCGACCTTATAAAAAGACCAAAAAGAAAAAAGAAAAAAGTACCCTAACGGGTTTAACCAGGAGGGAAAGCCCCCCTGCACCCCCACATGGGGGCTGTGCCCCTCACACACCCCGCTACTTAAGTATGCCAAATCCGAGACCGCACTACATTGCAGTAAACGGAAATCTCCCCTTACAGAGATTTCCATTTACACGCTCGAGATTCTGAGCATTCGCTATTCTCGTGTCGACGATGTCAGATTAGACATTGTTGGCTTTCGAGAATATAATATAGACCCCACTTATTCATTGACTGCTAGCCACTTATTCCAAACCAGACCCCCTGCACTGTAAGATCTTCATAATTCAGCCTTTCTCTCCCTTCTTTGGGATTCTGGCTTTACTCTAGCCTTAAAGATCACTGTCTCTGCTATAGCCTTAAAGCTAGTTTCCTGGAAAACCTTTTGACAACAGCTCTATCAATCAAAATGGTTTTAGAGCCTGCTTGATGACTTAAATCTGCTTATATTGTTTTTGTTCTTTCTTGTAAAGCAAAATAAATAGCTTTACGTAGAACTTCCTATAAAGCCAATTTTATATATTCCTAAAAAATCTTGTCATGGGTTGGTGAACATTCAAATTCACCTTGGCAATATGATAAAACTTTCCATATCCACCACAACTCTGATATAATGTTGAATTTCTTATCTTACTCTGATAAATGCAGCTAATATGTATTTGCTACTAGAATTAAAGTTCATACTATGTTTTTCAAAGGAACCTCATTCAAAAAATGCACTTAGGTATAAAACAGTCTAGAGAATGTCTTTTGTCATGACAACATGCTCATAAGAGTTTTGCAGACACTGAACTTCTCAGTTTTGAATGAATCCTTAAAAATACATGGATGTTTCAACAAAACTGAATGTGAAAAAGATCAGATGTGATAAGTTGAACTGCACAGTAAATAAATAACATATTCTGGTATGCTTCAAAAATAGAAGTCAGCAATCTTTACAGCTGACTAGTATCATTCTGTTATGCAAATATCTGAATAAAACACACTGCACATAATTCCTGTCAAAGCTCAGTTTGCATATAAATTAACATCTGATACCACTTTGTACCCCCTTATAACATTGCAATCAAGTAAATAACTCTGAATCTATTGTTTGTGTTTATGGATTAAAATATGCCTTTGCAATGAAAAGGAAAAAAGGGTGCTGGGTAAAAAAATTGATATATTAGTGATCACCACTCTGTGATTGTAGTATCTCAGAAAATTACATTTATGCTAATGAAGTATATCATTCTTAGAGTTAGTATTTATAGGTAGCTGGGTTGTATGGGTGCAACAAACCACATCAGAAGGTAGGTGGGTAATGTTTTAAATTTCAAGTTTCAATGTATACAGTACAACTTACTATAATGTGACTACATTTTGGAACATTGATCACTAATTCATTACATTTTTATCATGGAGATAAAGGAGAAACTCGAATCAGACTCTCCTATGTTCATTATTGTCTTTGTGATTAGTGGCAGATATTTTGTATCTGCAGTAACATGTCTAAAAAGGAGGTATCACATTATGACAAATGACAAAGTGTCAGATAATTAAACAGCACCATGTAAGCTAATCTACAGGAAAATGTATCAAAAGTGCCAACCATAAGATAGTCACAGCCAAAGAACTATTGCACACTACTGTTAGTGGCACCAGAAAATCTTAACTTTACTTTCTTACTCAATAATTCTTGAACTGTTTACCCAGCTCTGATTTGTTTTCATTTAGTTTGCTTGTGTATTTCATTGCCTTTTAGTCTGTACTTTTTCTTAATTGCTACTGCATATTTACTGTTCTCTGTAAGAGTTGATTAAATATTTGCAATGAGTTGCTTTAACACTCATTTATGCCTTTGGCAAAATAGTTCAAATAAAGGTCAGACTTTTCCCGTATTTAAAAGATGCTGTGTTCTTATTTTTGTTGTGTCAGTTTATGTGAGTCTAAAAGAGAAACTACTCTTTTTTTTTCCAAGTTCAACAATTGTCCTCTGCTGTGATTTGTGTTTTCATAAATTAATATACAAATTAATATAAAGTCACTATGGTATTATTTTGTGTTTTCATAAATAAATGTAAAAATATATCCTAGCTATGGTACTTATCATAAACAGACATTTTTTCTTTAAATTGTTGTGTCATATTGAATGTTTGGTTCAACTATGAAACGTATCAGAAGGATAAAAAATGTCCAAGAGTAAAAAGGGCAAAAAAATTATTTTTATCTGTTTTTTTTACAGGGGGCAAGCCCCCAAACTCTTCGAATTTATATATGCCTACTCCAACTCAAAAAATGGAGAAATCTTCCTAAACAAGTGAATCATTGCTGACTCACAATTAGAAATCACACCAGCAATGATTTCCTATGGGGGAAGGCTTTTGGCATTATGCCATTAATCTTTTTTTCGGTTATCTACTGAAGCTCGAACAATTTTACCTTGAGCATGAGTTGAGAGGCCTGACTGCTTATACCTGCTTAAGGTATTACCAGAATATTTAATAGTAGCTGCCTATTACAATAAATATTGAAATTCAGTGTCAAGTTAATTTAATAATATTATTATACCCTTTTTTCATGGAAAACTATATTAGCTACATACATTTGTCTAAGCACCACACAATACTATTATCTGATAATGGTTTGTATTCTGTGATACCTGACTGGGGTGGGGATGTGAAACTTTGCAAAGCTCTCTCTTTTTTTCAAACTGCACGAGTGCAGGAAAACATGTCTTTGTATATCACAAAAAATACAAGCAGTGCCAGATTCTATACTTTTCTCGGACACAGTATCTTTCTGGATTGTGAGTGAGTCAGTACGGAGCATGTAGCTATTGCTAGACTCTTTATACTCAAAGCAGCTTCTGTTCAAAGCCACAAGTTCACTGTCAGAGACATCCTCATGTACTTTAATTTAGAAAGGCACTTCAAGATTGTACTATTAAACAGCCAACAACCACTTGAAGTATGCTCATTATAAGTCACCATTACTGCTGTATATTGTGACAATAGTAGTGTTCATAATACTCAACTGTCCAGATTTGTGCAGTATGTCCAGATTTTTGCCTCATATTTTTGGTCTGTTCTTCATAAAGTATGGTTTTCTGGCAAAACATTGAGGATTGAAGTCACTAAATAATGACAGACATTTGAGTTTCAGACTTTATATCCTTCAAGAAATGCATGCTAATGAAAAACCTATTGTTCTAGGAATTTTCTGAATTTTATAACAGCAATATTTAAACTCTGGCCCAGACTTTAGGCCTTTGTCTCTCCTTTATTTTTTGGCATTGATCATATTTTTTGATCTAAGAGGCTGAGAGGTACTGTAGGGGTGTGTGTTGTTACTATGCTAAAAGAAATTTCGGTCATCTTAGTAAACACATACAACACATCAGCGTGATTAACCTCACTGAATTACATACTGTTAGCACAGTAACAAAAACACTGTGTAAGGTAGAAGTCAGAGGGCCTGTGACTGTTGCTACTGATTCACAGTGACTACAACCTTTTGCTTTATTTGCTGCTCTGGTGCTATTCATGCATTGTTCAATTCTTTGAGCTTCTAATATGAAAATCTCTTCCCTAAATATACTTCATTATTGTATTCCTTGTATTCCAGACTCTACAAACTCTGACAATACAATTTCCCACATCATCTGTAACCAGCTTGATAACTAACTAAGGCAACGTGACAACTGCCTCAAACTTGTTGACAACTATTTTCCTCTTGACAACTATTTTCCTCTAAATAAATTTAAATTTATCGACAATATCCATCAGGTTGTGAGTACTGACACCCACCTCACACAACCATGCCAGCCTTGTCCTAAAGCAGCAAATAAACTATCTTGCACTGAGGTACTTAAGAAAGGCCTCCAAGATGAAAGTTGGGTATCCAGGACACTCAGCATCACACTTGTAAGCAAACAACATCCATAAACATAACAAACTGTAGAAATACAAAAGGGGGTTATTCATCTGGCAGGACAATACCCTTAAAGCTGCAAGGCCAAACCAGCACATTTAGTAACATCATAGTCTTAGGTGACATCATAGTGAGACTCACTGATGCACTACTCACCAAAATGAGCAAGTACAGGGTAAGTGTCTGTCTAGGGCCAGGATCCATCCTATCACTTGAGACCTCAGGTCCCTTTACCCAAGGTACACACATGACTTGCTCATTGTACAAGTAGGAGTAAACAATTGTGTCATACATCCTTGCAGCATATGAAGAGGGTCATGACGGAGTTCTTAGAAGTTTTTATTTATTTATTTAGTTATTTATTTGACATTTGTTAACTGGGTTAGTCCAACTGGGCAAAAGCCCCTTTTCAACAGAGGCCCAAAGAGAAAAGCTTCAGTAGTAAAAAAAGATAATAAATATCATGGTAAAAATAATTACACAGAACTAAGATTTTATAGAACAAATTGGCTAACAGTTAATAACAAAGTCAATTATAACAGTGAATAATAATGGATAAAGAAAAAACTAAGCATACACAATACAAATATGTGAAAAGTAATTCAGGTAAAAGTGGCATAATGAGCATATACAATCTTCTTCTGGCTTTTCCCGGTTAGGGGTCGCCACAGCGGGTCACCTGTCTGCTCATGATTGGCAGTGGAGTTTTTCAGTGTCGAATTGCCAGCCCAGCACCCAACCTTCCACAGAGGGCACACACACACGCACTCATGCCTAGGGCCAATTTGGAGTATCCAATCCACCTACAGCATGTCTTTGGGAGGAAACCTATGCGACCACAGGGAGGACATGCAGGCTCTGCACAGAAGGCACTCCAGCCGAGGATCAAACCAGAGAACCTCTTGCTGTGAGATGGCAGTGGTAACCATTGCACCACCACCGAATGTACAACATGTAGGCCATAATAGTATGCAACCACTTACAAGCAAAGATAGGATGCAATGAGGTTGATATGAAACTAGTCAGTATCCTACCAACACCAAGAAAAATGTGTACAGTACAATCAAAAGATAATTGACTTTACCATTTGGTTTAGTTACTAGTCTCATTCTAAGGGGGTACAATATATATCAGCCTAGGATGAGATGATTGACAGCTCTACCTGCTTTGCCAGGGATGGCCTTCTCATGGCTTTCACATACTGAAAAATCCTTTTCATAGGTTCATAGATAATTACTAGGCTAGGTGCCCTTCTGGGCCATTTTAACCCTATCCAATTCCCCTTTTTTGTGTTCAAAATAGCCTGACCCATTTGATTGCCTTACCTATCTCATGGTTAATATTTATATATTACCCCTAATAAGAATAACTGGGATCACAATGTAATTAATTTGAGGTGACCCATGCATTGGGATAAAGCATTTAGGAGCTGCCTTTGTCCATTAGTATTACAGGGGGCAATCCTGGGTAAATTTTCTGTTTCTCATCTATAGATCTAAGTTGTGCTTGAATATGGACAGAGCAGCGGTATCCCCTGGGAGATATACCTGTCCCTCCAAACCAGTCTATTCATACTGTAAAAAACATTTAGATCCCTAGACCAAGTATTTTTGATACCATTTGACTAGCTGATGTGAAGTAAATTCATCATTAATGGGTTGGAGGATAGCTTGTATGCCAGACACATGTCACCTGTCAGCAGTCTGTAGGATATCAAATATAGCGACAGGGCTTTGAATTGTCCAGGTAGGACATGTTCTTTAAGCCTTGTATCATTTTAGTAAGGCATCTCTATCTCTGTGGACATTCCAGTTGTCTCATTTCTGGACGGATACATGCCAAAGGAGGTATTATATTTAATGATTGACCTAATGAGGGGTGAGTAAAGGAGAACAATGACACCCCTAGATCTAGACACATTCCCTTTGTTTATAAACTGTACACTCCAGAAGGACTTTCTTACAACAATGGACACATGTTGGTCAAAATTTAGGTCACTGTCCACATAAGTTCCCAAATCCTGAACACCTGGATCAACTCTTAGGGGCATATTGTCAATGTGGTACTTCCTTGGGGTAGATGACTTCCTAAAGGATACAATAATTGCATTTTTTGGCATTTAGTTTTGTCCATGATTTTAGCACAAGTAATTTATTTGAGACAAACCTTTCTGCAGGGTGACTAAGTCATTTGGAGATTCAATGACTGCTCCTAGCTTGCAGTCATCAGCAAACTTAGTCAGCAAGATTCCTTTCATATTGGCTTTTATGTCAGGGAAGTAGATGCCAAACAGGAAAGGTCCCAGCACAGGGGACTCCACTGGTAACTGGTCTCTTTCTGGAGATAACTTCTGCTATTTTGTTTATCTGCATCTTATATGCGAGCCAGATGGCAATCCAGCATGTAACATAGGGGTTTATTCCTAGTTTTATTTAGCTTTTCTACTATGCCTAAGTGGGGACTTGTATCCAAAGCTTCAGCCAGGTCAAGGTATGTGGTGTATACTATTCTGCCTTCATCCATTGCTTTGATGACCTTTTCATAAAAATGCTCCAGGCTAAATAAGTATGACCTGCTTTTGATTAATCCAAACTGTGATGGGTCCAGTGTTTTGGAGATTCCCATTGTCCTTGTTGATTAATTCCATAACAATTCTTTCCATAGCTTTGCATATGAGATTGGTTAGACTTACTGGTCTGCAATTGCCTGGGTCTGTGGAAAGTGTTTCCTTATTCAGGGGAATATTAATAATTTTCCTCCCCCGTAATATCTTTTTTTAAGCAAGGTCAGTCTTTTTAAACTACTAACATAGTCAACAAAATGAAGACTATATATTTTTTATTTATTTATTTTACATTTGTTTACCAGGAAGGTCCGACTGGACACAGGTCCATTTTCAGCAGAGGCCCGAGGAGAAAAGCTCCAAAATGCTAAGCAGTGAAAAACAATAAAAGACCATGTAATAAAAAAAAACACTACAATATTATACATGGGAGAGAAGTGAGAATACAATACATATCAGGAAGTAAATAACATTAAAAATTAGCAATTCACAAAGTACATAACTCAGATATGCAAAGAGGTTTTTTTTTTTTTTGGAACCTGAATGCAGGAGTGGGAATAGGGGATGTGAAAGGCAGAGTTAGGGAAGAGTAAACTTTGTTACTGTAGGATGTTAGGTGTAGAGAAAAGGTGAGGTTTCCTTTTGTTATAGAAGACAGATATTAGTACTATAGAGTAAGTATTGACAGATTACCAAGTTTTCAAGTGAACAACTGGAGACCCTTAGCAGAATCCTTGCAACAGTGCAATCATATTGCTTAACCTGGGGTATAGCATGAGCAAAGCCAATTTTGAAGATAGTGTGCTTTCAGGACTTTTTTAAATTGGATGGTAGAGGAAGTAGAGGTTATGTAACTTGGTAATGAATTCCAGATTCTGGCTATGGTGTAGGCAAAGAGAGATTTGCCAGCATCATTTTTATATTTGATGACAGTTATGAGGTTCTGGTTACTAGAGCTTAAGGATCTGGTGGTAGTGTGTGGTTCAATAAGATGCTAGAGTGCAGGGGTTTTCTCTGGAAGGTAATAGAGATTGTGGGCTAATGAGAGTTGATTGAGTAGCAGTAGTTGAGGTAGCTCAAGCCAATTGAGCTGCTTAAGGGAAGTACAGTGATGGGTTCTGTTTGAGGCCTCAATATCAAACTTGGCTATCTTGTTGTAATAAGATAACATTTTCTTTAGTTCTATGTGATGGAGATTGGTTAAGATAGAGGAAGCATAGAGGAGGATGGATAAGAGATGGGTCCTTGCAATTATGACTTTGGTATCTGTAATGATGAAGTGTTTGTTCCTATAGAGGAGTCCAAGTTTTTTGTTTACTTTCTTAATGGTTTGTGCTATGTGGATGTCGAATTTCAGATGACTGTTGATTTCTACACCTAGTAGTTGGTGTGTTTGGTTGGAGTGATTAGGACCTTGTCTTTGGAATTTATGGCAAAAGCATTATTTAGAGGGGGAGATCTACTAGGACTGAAAATAATTAGTTTTTTTTTTTTTTTTTTGGGGGGGGGGGTTAACAACCAGTTTGATGTTTGTAAAACATGTTTCAGCTAGAGTAAAGTTAGTTTGTGTTAGGGTTTGTAGTTCCTTTAAGGAGAGGGTGGCAATTATAATGGTGGTGTCATCAGCGTATTGCATGACTGAGGCAGTGGGTAGGGCTGAAGAGATATGGTTGGTGAATAAAGAGAAAAGCAGTTGATGAATAAAGAGAAAAGCAAAGAGCCAAGGATGGACCCTTGTGGGACTCCTATGGATACTGGTAGTAGGGGACAGCTGGTCTTGCCATAGAACTGCTTGCTGACGGCCTGATAAGTAGTTATTGAACCATGATATAGAGGAGGTGCATATATTTAGGATAGATAGAGTTTCAAGAAGCATACTGTGGTTTACCATGTCAAAGGCCTTTGATAAGTCTAAGAATACTGAAGATACAAATAGACCCTTGTTCCTATGATGGTTGACTAAGTTGGTAAATGATAGTAGTGTTGTAGTGGTACTGTGGGAAGGTCTAAAGCCGTGTTGAGATTTGGAAAGCAGGTATTTTTTTTTGCAGGTACTGCATTAGTTGAGAATGAACAACTCTTTCTAATATTTTGGATAAAGGAGATAAAATTGTGATTGGACGATAGTTGGAGAGTTCTAGGGAGGTGCCTCCCTTGTGCAGTGAAATAATATGTGATATTTTCCATGAGGTGGGTACCTTGCATTCTGATAGTGACCTATTTATGAGAATAGACACAGGATAGGCTATGGCTTCGGCTGATATCTGTAGGAATTCTGCTGGAAGGTTATCAGCTGCTAGTGTAGTTGGTTTAAGTTTCTTAAGGAGTTTGGAAATCACCTTCATGGGCACTGGGTGCAGGGAAAGGCTGGATGTATTGTTTTGTGTATTGGTGTAGGTTGGAGTAGTTATTGGTCTGGGGCCATTATTAGTATATTGGGTATTTGCAAGCATTTGAATTGTTTCTGTAAAGTATTTGTTAAATTGTGTGGGAATGTTATCATGGTTATTTGGTAACACTGGGGTTGGATTAGTGGATTTGCCTGGGTGTAGTATACCATTTATTGTGGCCCAGAACTTTTGGGGGTTGTGAGCATGTTTTTCTTGCATGTTTTTGTAGTCATTAATTTTGTCAGCTTTAATTAGTTTTTTGGTTTTGTTGCAGATTTCCTGATAGCTTTGCCTCAGAGTAGTTGTTTTGTTTTTGTGATATTGTGTCCAGGTCTTGTCCCTGTCTTTCATAATAGTTTTAGTATCTTTTGTAAGCCATGGGGTATAGTTAGTTTTTACTCTTATAGTTCGGGAGAGTGCATGATAGTTTAGGATTTCTAGGAAGATAGAGTTAAAGTACTAGGTCCAAACCAATGGTGTTCAATGCACTCAAAATATAACTGATTAACCAAAAAGAGCACAGCGTTGCGGGTCCGTTTATTGTTTTTAGCTTTCTCTATGCATTTCAAGCCTGTTTTTGCGTAGAGAAAAATACCCCTGAAAAGTAGTATTTCTCCAATCGGGAAAAAGCTAGGAAGCTGAAACTCTGCATGTGTGTAGAGTACTATCCGCCCTACAAAGGGGTACTGCAATCCTGGTTCTGTCTTAACTGCCAGTTTCAGTGCGAAAGTTTATTGTTTTTGTCTTTTTCTATGCATTTCAAGCCTGTTTTTGCATGGAGAAAAAATACCCCTGAAAAGTAGATTTTCTCCAAGAGGGAAAATAAAAGTCACACTGCTCAATGCTAGACACCTAATTAAGAAGTTTAACTCCATACAGGCCTTCCAGGTTCTCAAAAATATAGACATCTGCATAGCTACTGAAATCTGGTTTCAGTGCATTGATAGCACCCCCTTAGGGCTGGGCTTCAGTGTCTACCTGTCTACCACTCCTTCAAATCCACCACTGTAAATAACTTTGTTGATGTGAGTCCATTTTGCATTCCTGAGAAGCCAAATTACATCTAAAGACAGGACAATTACTTTGAGCTCCTCTATATGCCACTTACTTTTAATAAAATCCATTCGACATCATGGTCAACTACTGTATCTAAGCTATGTTATGCGTAACCCATGGGCCTTTTCTAATCAAACTGAAATGCCACCACATTTAACTTAAAAGTATTCTCCTTGGAACTATCAGCTATCCTTTAATTAACTGAGAAACCTGCACTCCTGGATTTCATAAATGCTAGCTTCTTAGATCAACTAGTTAATGACCCTAACAGAGGATCAAAAATATTGGATCTAGTCTTCACAAATATAAGTCCAATGTATACTACACTTGTAGTTAACCTGTTATTGATCACATACAACCACCATTCAGCTATTTTCACTATGAGGATAACACATGTTCATCCATCAAACCTTTCTATAGTATGAAATTAATCTAAGAAAAAATGTATGACCACTACCTATAGATCTGGTAAAATTTAACTACCACCATCCGTTCCATGATCCCAGCTCAAAGACGGGCAAATTCATGGACAGTTTCTGTGCTCATCTAAAAGCATGCACCTAGAATTTGCCCCCATTAAGTTCAGGAATAGACTCTTATGGTGGAATCCTAGCACTGGCAAGGTATACAATGGGAGGAAGTAATGTATTGTCCTTAAGAACAAAGCATAATATTCTAATCTCTAAAAGTGAACTCATAAAGATGAACAAAACTTTAAAAATTGGCACAGAGGGGTAGGGCTGTGAGCTATAATTCCTTTCCTTTGTTACAGGGTTTGAGTCCCTTAGCATTCATTTGACTACTCTGTGACCTTGAGCCAGTCAGTTAACCAGACAGTGCTTTGGGACAACAGGAAATTTGAGCTATTCTCCTCAATGGTCCCCTGGACTGCAAACCTAATAAATACCTATTAACCAAAGGAATTGTCTCCTTTGTGCAGGACAGCCGTAAGACCTGTTTAAACTATGTCAGAAACCTTGGAAGCAATACCCAGCAATGCACTGATAACAACACATACTGATCCCCAGAAGACATATATGACATATTAGCAGATACATTTAGATAACTGTACACTATTATTTCACCTTGGACTTTCCCTTCCTCGTACATTAGCACACCCTTAGCCCCCCCCCCCCCAGATAACCTTGGGACAAGTCCTGAGAGCTCTCTCCAAGGCCAATAACACTATCTCCCTGGGTCCAGTCAACCTGCCAAGCTGCCTTATTGTTAGTACCAAGCACAGTCTTAAAGATTCACTTCTAAACCTGCTCAGTTTCAGCCTCTCCACTGGGCTCATTATGAAGGTGTGGAGAGCTGCTGTAGTCATCCTGCTCCATAACGGAGGACCCAACACAGACTCAGGAATCTATAGACTTATAAGCCTTTCCAGCCTTATCAGTAAAGCAATGGAACACATCGTTATGGAACTGGCTTATTGACAGAACCCAAACTGTTAGTGTAGGGGCACTCAGTCATCAAAAAAGGATGCTACTAATGATGTCTCTCAGGGATCATCCCTTGGGCCACTTTTCTTTGCAGTTTACTTCTCTGATGTCAAGACCAATGTCCAATGCCTGAGACTGACCAAGTTCACAGTTATCTGCAAACCTGGAGCTGTCATAAACTCTCCAGCTGATTTTCAGATTTTTCAGGAGTGCCTAACACATACAAGCAAGTGGCACCTGGATCATAGTCTTACGCTAAATGACAAGAAATTTAGCATTGTATTCTTTGGCAGATATGCAACCCCATGTGCACTGCATTGCATTTTTTTTTCATCATCTAGCAGCCTCTGGCTTTCTTTTTGTGGTTTATGTTTTCAGTTTTAGTGTCTTTTTGCCATTTTGGTTTTGATGTGCCCCCATGTACCTACCACATACACAACACCCCTTTGAAAAGTGATAGTTATTAGTGACTAGGCACTTTCATTGACAATAAACTATCCTTTGGTTATAGTGCATATATTGTCATTAGTAAATCCTTGTGTCTTAACCATGGTCAAATGATGTTATGCCTCTGGACTCCTAGGTCAGGTAGGACTAGTTAAACAATATGCTTTTGTGTGTGTGTGTGTGTGTGTGTGTGTGTGTGTGTGTGTGTGTGTGTGTGTGTGTGTGTGTGTGTGTGTGTGTGTGTGTGTGTGTGTGTGTTGTAATGGGTTGTTCTATATGTGCCTGATAGCAAAAGTTTATTTGGTAATACCTTTTATGGCCTGTTCCTTTATAACCATTTTCAGTCATGACAGACCCAAGTGCCCAAACACAACTATAGACTTGCATACAATAACAAAGACTTTGTGAATGCAAATACGCACACTTACATGCAGCAGTCTTTACATTGCCATGATGCAACTGTGAAGACATTTTCAAAATAGTCAGTGTTGTAAAGTAGAACTGGCTGCAACTGGTTGATGCATCTCTGTTTGTGAGGGGGTTGTAATATATGTGTCTGACAGTAATGAAATGAAAAACACTGCCATTTCTACTGCTTGTTTTTTTAAATTCACTAGGCACTACCAGTCTATTATCTGGGCTTTTTCCTGCACCTGTGCTTCTTAGTTTTCAGGCACTACTAGTGACTAGTGATTTTTAGAAAATCTGTGTTAGGGATCTTCTATCACACTGCCCAAATTCTTGAGGACCCTGGGAGGAAGTCCATCTGGCTCCATTGGTTTATCCTTCCTTAGCAAAACTAGTTCCCATTCAGTTTTATCTCTGAGTGGTAGATGATGAATTCACAGAGACATAGCACAGGGTATAGTGGCAAGTAGAGAAAGGGAAACAGACATTAGGGATGGAGGGAAGATGAAATATGAAGGGAACCTTCTTCTGCTAATTGCCCCTTTTTGTTGTCAAAGACATGCAATTCAGCCTTTTTATATGACACCTGCTTGTTTTTTTTTTTGTTTTCCTTGAAACACTTAAATGTTTCTATCATACTCTCAGTCTGTCTCCTTTCCTCAAGACTATGCCTATTAAGGGACTTCCAAGATAGCTGCACACAAACCAAAAGCTTAATTGCAGCCCTCTGTGTGACAACAGAAATGGAGAAATAAGAACTAGTGATATTGTCATTGTGGGTAAAATTAAGTTATTAGCTATTAATCACACTGTCTGGGTGCTAGAAAAGAAAAAAATGGAGAGAACGTGAAAGAAAATCAACCAAAATATGAAAGCATTGGAAAGACACCTTCAGCTGTTCAGCAAAAAGTAGTTCAAGCTTCAGATTTGGTACAAGAGATGGCTTCTAGTAATTTTAGAGAGAAAAAAAAATCAAATGTACTCAGAGGTGATTAAAATAAATGAAACATTGAAGGAATATCTCAGTTCAAATAACAGAAAGTTGGAAAAATAGAAGACATTTTAACTGTGTATCAAGAGGTTGAAATGAAGAAAAGGCTGGCTGAGTATGAGGCTTCAAAAATTGGTAGAGTTAGAAGACAGAGAACACAGAGAAATCCTGAGATTTTCTGCTGTAGCAGAGAAATTAGAAGGAACAGACTGTTAATTTTATGAAAGCACAAATAAGCAACTGCACTGGTATTCCACAACATAATTTGGAAACTGAAAGGGCACATCAAGTCTATGCTCCAAACCTGGCTATGAGCAAAAAGCAAAGACATACATTACCAAAGATGAAATCATACCAACAGAATGAGTTGATCCTGACAAAGCTGTGGAAGAAGAGATAAGTATTAAAACTGATACCTCAGAATGTTTTTGGAAAATTATTATTGAGCGCACACCAGACAGAAGAGAAGCACATTTATCCCAGTAATCAGGGAATGTCAAGAGACAGGTGGAAGATTCAAGCTGCTGTATCCAGCTATGTTCAGAATATTTTTCCTGGAGGATTAAAAACATTATTGGATGCAGAAGAGTCTAAAGAGGAAACAAAAATGTTTATCCAACAAAAAGTGAGGCAGCAAACAGAAGGGGATTTTGCTTATCATTCTTCTGACAAAAAAACGCTAATAGAGAGACTTTGCCTGTGAAACCTTTTCCAATGCTCCAATGGAAATGCTTGAGAAACAGAAAAACAACACAGGAGTTGAATAGCAGGATCTGGATTACTTTGGACATGAACCAGAGTCTGATGTTGGGAGTTGGAGATGAACAGGAAGCAGATCAGCAACAGTGGAGTTAGTGAATATATGGGAGACTATGAAACATTAATCAAATTTGTGAAATATAGCTTTGCAAGGAAAAGTGGCTGAGAAAGACTGGACTTTTTCTGATTTTTGTTAAACATGTGTGTGGACTGTAAAGCATATACCCCACTCTATTTCATTATTGTTTAGAAAGACACTAAACGGAAAAAAAAATAACTGTAAGTAAAACTATTTTTGTTCTTATTAGTATTTGTATAAACATCTCATGATATAAACTGTATATGTAGTAAAGCAGTTTTGTATAGTGTGTGGTCTAGAATATTTTAAAAATGGGGGAAGTCTTGTCAGTGATTGTTGAATTTGTTAAACATAGTAAAGTAAACAAGTACTTTTTTAGTTGTAGGAAATGTAGGATTGACAGTATAACAGAAGAAGAAAGGATGGGCAGAAGGAATGTTTAAGTTAATATGTTGTTATCCTAGGCTGCTGGTGTGGGCGATGGGGTGTGAAAGTGCACTGACTATATTACTTTAGGTATAATTTAGATTATTTTATGTAAGGGTGGAGGCCTAGATTAAGGTTGTTAGCTTAAGCTATAAACAAATGTTTGCTGTAAACACGTAGACTTGAAAAATAAGATAAAATGATGAAATCCACAAAAAATGCTAAGTTTCTTTCACTCAAAGATAAATCTGTTTTTTTTTCATTAGCGCATGTTCTCAATGGAAGTCAATACATCTGCAGCTGAAGGCAGTTGCACATTCTGTTCTGACAGAAATTTCCAAAGATTCCTTCATGCATCTGTAGAGTTGTTATCTGCTTTTTCTCAATGCTGACTACTTTTACATGGAAATGAGCTGGCTGCAAGTGCAAACAACTAATCCTGTGAATTCTGAGCATTTTTTGCTAAGGGAGATGCACAATTTATATGATATGAGCATGTGAGTTTGACAATGAAAGAATTTCCGGATTGATATTCAGCAGAATATCATGGACACATGACAAAGGGGTAATAATACTGATTGATAGAGGAGCTCCAATAGTGATAGAAGAGATAAAAAATGTAAAGGTAGATTTGTGGAAACAAGGATTTATTGGTAAGAAAGTTGGATTATGCTGCCATGTATTTACAGTGCACCAAAAACTGGTATAATGGAGCTTAAGAACATTTTGAGAGAAACAATGAGTTTTCAGCAGGGAATATTACTTATAAGTAAGGGCTGGAACTTGATTTGCAATAGTGAATGTGTCTGGGGACCTAGAAAGAAAAATATAATAAAACAGGATAGATTTCTGAAGAAATTTATAAAAACATTTGGTATGGAAGATGTGAATTCAGTAGTAGGAATTCAGAAAGAATTTATATATTATTCTACAAGGTACAATAACTAGGCCAGACTGGATAGAAATTATATTTCAAAGGAGCATGTTCTTTTAATTGAAAGCTTTGACACATATCAAGTAGCTATATCAGATCATGTACCAATAAACCAAAGATACAAATTCAGGGTTATGAAGTAAAAATAAGACACTGGTGCTTTACCTGCTACCTGTTAAAAAGAGAGGAATTTTTGGAAATTGTAGTGGAACTTATTTGAGGTTTTTTAGGTAAGATAGAAGTTTCTTCAGAAGATATCGCTAGTTGGATAAAATGAAAATGGAGTAAAAAAAAGTAGAAATAAAACAGAAAGAGAGATGGTTAAGTAATAGAAATTATTTAGACGGAATGACAAAGGTTATTGCAGAATAAGAAAATCTCACAGAACAAGAAGAGGTGCAACTGCAGAGTGATAAAGATAAAATAAGGGAGCATTTGAATAATATACATGAGTTTAGAAAGATTGCTGTTAAGTAGCTATTTTTATAACAACTCCAGTGCACAAGAATGTTTAGCACAATGACTTAGGCAACAGAAAGTAGAAAGGGTTGATGCCAAACTTAGGGTGTCTATAATAAGAAAAATAAGAGCTCCTGTAGAGGTATTAGATATTTCAGAAATGTTATGAAAATTTGTATGCAGAGAGAAATGTGGAAATCAAGAAAGAGCACAAACAGAAATATGTATGGAAGACTTAACAAATAGTTAAGATCGGAAGAGATAAGATAAAAACAGTGATGTATAATCAATCTATATTGATACTAATCTGTATAAGCAATATGCAGGAAAGTAACTAGCAACAAGTGGTATTCCTGTGGAAGTTCAGAAGTTAAAAGGGAAGAATGTGATAAAGATCTGGAAGATTTTATTTAACAGTATTTTAAAGGGAGAGGAGGTACCAACATCTTGAAAGAAGGTTGTGGTGGCTTTCTTACCTAAATATGATAAAAAATCAGACCCAGCTTCACTTAGACCCATTTCAATTTTAAACCATGATTATACAGTGTTTATGTCTATACTAGCAATGGATCAGTGTGGTTTTGTGAAGGGGAGGCAAACATTTGACAACATCAACAGAACAATGATGATCCAGAAGGAAAAAAATGTAAGAAAAGACAACTGTTTTTAGTGTGTCTTGATGTGGAGAATGCATTAGATAGAGTAAGATGGGATTCTGAGTAGATCAATGGAAGCCTCTGCAGTCCCTGAAACAATAATAATGTTAATTGGGAGGACATACAGAGGATTGGAGGCAAAAATTAATGTGACAGGCTCCTCTCTCAGGAGTTGTGCCTGAACTGAGAAAATAGTCCTTTTTCCCCTTTGTTATTTACTTTATATTTACAGACATTGGCAAAGAAAATAGTTTGAATCAGAAATCCAAGGATATAACTGGTATGGCAAGCAAGAGAAGTTTATTTGCAGATGATATTATTTTGTACCTGATAAATACAGAAAAGGACATCTGAGTGTTGTAAAACATTTTGAGAGTTTCAAGTCACTTAGGAATATAAAATTAATGAAAATAAAGCATAGGCTATAGCTGTAAATTATGTACCCTTGCACAGATTAGTTCAGAGATATCCATATTTATGGGGACAAGATAAGATGAAGTATTTAAGAGCATGGATGAAAAAAAGGCTTCTGTTATAGTGGCTAAGAATATGAGGGAAGAGACTTAAAAAAGATAATACAAAAACTGAGAAACTGGAAAGTGTTCTTTATGGATACAGATGATATGATACAAGCAGTGAAAATGTTTTTTAGTCTCTTTAGTTTAATATGTAAGCAAGGCATATTTTTATCAACCAGAAGAGAAATTGTGGACAATAGTTTTTAGGGGAAGAGGGCAAGAGTTAAGTGGGATTAGTTGATCTTTCCAATAGAACAAGGTGGTTTAGAATTACCTGATTTGAAGAGATATTTTAGAGCTACACAGTTAAGTCTCATATACATAATAAAAGTATAAGGTTATAATTCAAAGTGGAAAGGGAAGATGATGAAGCAGGGGGGAATTAAAGAAATAAGGAGAGAATGGGGCTTTTGATGCAGATCATTAAGTAGAATAATAACAACCATATAGAATATTATATTTATAAAGTACCTTAAAGTATTCTAAGAACTAAGTCAACATGAGTCTGGAGAAAAGAGATTTCACCAACGGTAATGACTGCAAGTAGGTGTACTGAAAATATGCAACAGAGGGATGGAATATACTGGGGAAAACTGACAAAGAAACAAAGGTGTTGGGAGCAAATTTCTAGAGAGGGAAAGGTAAGAGTTGGATGAGGCTGAGAAGACATTTGGACTACAGACTGGAGACGGCCTTACCTACCAGGCATTGATATCAGAGTATGGTTCTATATTATAAGAACAAAACTCCAATACTTTGAACATCAAAACATTGAGACAAGATAAACAAAAGCTTAGAATCATGTACATTGTAAACATCAAAACACACATTATCAAAGTTCAGAACATCAAAAGGAATACACCGATGTGTAACACAGATGCATAACCCACCTCCAAACTAAATCACTCTACGATGCTCTTCCAGAACCTTTATGTTAAATGGTTAAGAGCTGTGTACACAACATGTGATTCAGTAACATGCATCTCTGCAATGGGCACACTAAATTTGCTTCTAGAGAAAACTTAGTTAATGTCCATGGCTGTTTCCTTCACTGTAAATCACAGGGCTCCTGAATAATGTGCCAGGAAGAACAGAAGTTTTTTTTTCTTATTGTACATGGCTTTTAAAGTCCACCTGATTCAGGGAGCATTTTTATTATTATTTTCATATTTGTTGAAGAGGTATGTGTGTGAATGAGAGGGAGGATAGAGGAATGGTGAGGATGCAAGGAGTACAGGTGGCAAAGGTGGATGAGTTTAAATACTTGGGATCAATAGTTCAGAGTAATGGTGAGTGTGGAAGAGAGGTGAAGAAGAGAGTACAGGCAGGATGGAGTGGGTAGAGAAGAGTGTCAGGAGTGATTTGTGACAGATGAGTACCAGTAAGAGTGAAAGGGAAGGTCTACAAGAGGGTAGTGAGACCAGCTATGTTATATGGGTTGGAGACAGTGGCATTGACAAAAAGGTAGGAGTTAGAGCTGGATGTGGCAGAGTTAAAGATGTTAAGATTTGTGCTAGGTGTGTTGAGGGTGGACAGGATTAGGAATAAGTATATTAGAGGGTCAGCCCAGGTTGGAAGGTTTGGAGACAAAGCCAGAGAGGCAAGATTACGTTGGTTTGGACATGTGCTGAGGAGGGATGCTGAGTATATTGGGAAAAAGATGCTAAGGATGAAGCTACCAGATAACAGGAAAAGAGGAAGGCCAAAGATAAGGTTTATGGATGTGGTGAGAGAGGACATGCAGGCAGTTGGTGTGACAGAGCAAGATGCAGAGGACAGGAAGAAATGGAAACAGATGATCTCCTGTGGTGACCCCTAATGGAAACAGCTGAAAGATGATGATGTTGAACAGGTAATCACACTGGGTAAATCGTTGCTATACAGGAATGAGCCAGGAACACTGCTTATGTCACTTGCCAAGAGTTATGCATTATGCAGAAGCCTTATGATTTACAATGGAAGAAAGAGCCATGTCCATTTACTAAGTGTTCTCTAGGAGTAATGTGGTAGGCGCATGACACAGATACATGTTACTGAATCATGCTCTGTGTGATCTTTGATCAGAAATACATCGTATATGTCTCCTAAGCAGCCTGGAACATTGGCGGTCATGATGTGTGTCAAAATGTCAGCGTACTGAAGCGATCAGTACACTGCTGCAGTACTTTGCTTAAGTGCTACTTGTTACAATGTTTTGGAATTCGATGATGTGTAGTTTGATGTTTCTAATGTTTGTGATTCTAACCTTTTGTATATCTTATCTCAGTGTTTTGATGTTCAAAGTATTGGAATTTTGTTTTTATAATATAGACCCCGATGTATAGGCAGAAATAAAGGAATAGGGGAATCCTGTGTGAAAGACCTGCTTTGGTAGACTTTTTAGTTGAATGTGGAATAGAAGATGCTGTTAAAAAAGGGATGATTACTAAGGCATATAAAATATTGCACAATAACTATAAGAATCAATTAGAGGAGGTTAGATATGATTGGAAAGAGAGACTGGAAAAGCAATTTACAGGGGAATAATGAGAGGACATATTTTGTGGCTTCCAATTATGGAACAAACTCCAGAGGTTTTAGGATTTTTGCTTGGAAGTGTTTTCATAGGTATTTTATACCCAAAGCAGATTTCAAATATTTTTTCCTCAGATAGATAAATGTTTGAGGTGTGATGGGGAATAAAGAGTTACGTGGGAACATATGCTTTGAAGTATAATGAGATGACAGATTTTAAAAATTCCCTACAAATATTGGGTGAGTAAATTTCTGTAAGTAAGATAATTATTTTTTGAGCTGAGACACTGGATCTAAATTGCCTAGATGTAGTAAGGCCTTGTTAAGTTTAATTCTGTTGGCTGTCAAAAAAAAAAAACAATTACTAGAAAATTAATTCAAAGCCTAAACCAACTATATTTGAAGTATTGAATTTTATAAAAGAGATAAAAGAATTGGTAGAAGGATCTTTAGAAAGGGAAAGGATCAAATTACATATGAATAAATGGAAGTTATAGGAACAATATACGCACAATACTATTTAGGAGGAGGAGTGAGGTTTAAGAGAAGGCAGGAATTGTGCAATTTTGTATTGTTGGACTGATAGTTATAAAGAAAGAAAACATATATGAGATATACAGTAATGTATGTAAATGAAAAATGTTAATATAGTTTCTTTTCTATTAATGTATGTTTGCTAATTTGTTAAGTGATCATTTAATAATGGCGTTTTAAGGAAAAGACAATGCACATTATAGCTGTTTTTGCCCTCCTCAGAGCAGCCCCTGCCCTGTCTGTATCATTGCACTGATAACATCTCCTGAAGCATATTCAGTATTCTAGAGAAGATTTTGTCAACTTAATTTAAAGAAATGTAATAATTTTCCGTTTTCTACTTCTTCTTCTTCTTTTGGCTTTTTCCGGTTAGGGGTCGCCACAGTGGATCACCTGTCTGCTCATGATTGACAGTGGAGTTTTATGGTGTCAAGTTGCCAGCCCATGCCCAGCCTTCCACAGAAGGCACACAAATGCACGCACTCATGCATAGGGCCAATTTAGAGTGTCCAATCCACCTACAGCTGTTTTCTACTAATAAAAACAAATATAACAGCAGATTCACATGGAGTTAATGCTCCTAGCACAAACCACAATACGATAATGCTGAAAATACCAACTAGGAGCAACGCAATGAAGGGCATATAGTCCAAACAGATGAAAATTGTCTCCAAAAATAGCAGTCACATCCAAATGATACGTAAAAAACAAAGAAGTTTAATTCAGGTGCACAAGAACAACGGTGGTAAGCGCTTTCGCATACTGCTTCATCAGACCAGTTAACAAATGATTCAACAGGGTTTATATCCTAGAACAGGCGGGAAATATTCAAAATTTACTATTCTTAAAGATATACACCTCTATACAAAAGCTCCCTGACACCACGTAAATGTGCTTCATTTAGCAACAATTAAATCAGAATTAATACTTACTATATAGCTAAAAAATACATTTCAAAATATATATACATATAAATACTAAGAAATATATATAAAAATATATATGCACTCTATCTGGGTTTAATGCATCTAACCATATACAGCTCTGATTCATAAGAGAGACTCTGATGAAAACACTAAAAGATATATATCTGCACACATACATCTCTTTCAGTGTACAATATAACCAGCTGATACCCTGTAGAGAAATTCTTCAAGTATACAAATATACAAATATATATATATATATATATATATTTTTATTATGAATCAGAGCTGTATATGGTTAGATGCATTAAACCCAGATAGAGTGTATATATATTTTTTATATATATTTCTTAGTATTTATATGTATATATATTTTGAAATGTATTTTTTAGCTATATAGTAAGTATTAATTCTGATTTAATTGTTGCTAAATGAAGCACATTTACGTGGTGTCAGGGAGCTTTTGTATAGAGGTGTATATCTTTAAGAATAGTAAATTTTGAATATTTCCCGCCTGTTCTAGGATATAAACCCTGTTGAATCATTTGTTAACTGGTCTGATGAAGCAGTATCGGCGCTACCGTTGTTCTTGTGCACCCGAATTAAACTTCTTTGTTTTTACGTATCATTTGGATGTGACTGCTATTTTTGGAGACAATTTTCATCTGTTTGGACTATATGCCCTTCATTGCGTTGCTCCTAGTTGGTATTTTCAGTGTTTTCTACTAATGATATTTATTTGAGTACATCCCAATATTCTTCCAAAATTCCTCACTTTTTTCTAACTGATTGTTTACTTTTAGATAATCTGCTATGACTATTCCAAATCAGTTTTCTTGCTGTTGCCCCCCCCCCCATGACTTACACATACATACACTCATTACAGCAACAGTGTGTTGTCTTCCTGCATGTCTGCTTGTCATATGCATTATTTTGTGAATTTTTATAATGGAATTAAGTTGCTGTGGTTTAGACTTCTATGCCAGCATTAGGAAATATCTTCTCTTCCATCACAGGTGATAGTACACTTCACTATGCACGTTTAATGGTTAAGTGTAAGTAGGTTATAAATACAAGTTATGCTAATGCACATACATGATATTATTACAGTAACCATTTGAAATGATATGACCTGATACAGCAAGTCCTGAAACACAGAGGCTGAATGGCCAAAAAGCCAGACTTATATATACTAAGTAAGAAGTGGCCATTTCTAGGGATTTTTCCTTTTCTCAGAGGTATGGCGATCTCTGAGTTAGTATGTATAAGTTCAAGGGTCTGAGGGGCTTGCCTCCCACATAAGGATGGTGCAGGGAGGCTTGTCCCCTGCAAAAATGAAGTTTAAAGGTGAAGAAAAATATTTGAGATTGACTCTTCTCCTGTAGTTTTGGTCCTTTTTTTCAGCTTGTAGTCATTTGGTATTTTGAGTGCCACCGTTTCAATAGGGAGTCCATATGACAATATTGCTTGCTTCTCTGGCTATTGTCACTGTATCTGTATAAATACATTTTCTGTTTTACTATACACATTGTATTCAAATTGATAATAATCAATATTAGTGTAAACATCAACACTTTTATGGAAAATGTAACATCAGTAAAAAATGAGTTTAAAATTTGTGTGACGGGGCTAGGAATTTAGTTAGATAACAATTACAGCATTGCTTAAAGGAGAAAAAGAGGTAATCAAGTGGTGAACTATATTCTTAGAATGGCAGGAAACAGAAGGCTCTGCTAAAAAGGTAATTGACAACTGTAATGCAATCTCTTATGTTAAATATGTTACCTAGCTGGACTGATGCAAATACATGTCACCTGGCTGGACTGATGCAATCAAGATTTAAGGCTGTGACTATTGTGTACAGTACTGGTCAACATCCTTTCATGCTAGTTAACTGTTATTTACTATAGCCTCCATGTTCTGTTGTATAGCTAAGATGTTCCCATGTTATCAAAGTAAGCTTGCCTCCAGTCTTGATGAAATTGTTTACAAACCTTTATGTACCACTGCCTTACCAAATGTCTTACTGAAGTGTAAGTAGGCTATTTCTACTGCCGTCTTCTAATGTAATATCTTTTTTTAACCCAGCCAAATTACTCTATTCTTTCTACTAACTATCAAGGGAGCCCACACCAGTTTATTTTACATGTCCTTCTTGTTGTAAATCCTTACTGCCTTGGGTGCTTTGTACAACACACCTTCAATTATTCTAAAAGATTTCCTTCAGTAGTTATTTTTCATACAGCTGACATTAGACTTACAGGGCACCATTATACATCCTTTATTTTGCTTGTGAACGGGAATCATATCTGGTTTCTTCCCTTCATCAGGAATATAACCCCATTCCCCAAGAGAGTGAAAAGGTTAATGGCAATGGTATTTCTTTTCTAGGGCAAATCCAGACTAGTTCTATTGAGTTACACACCATTTTCTTGAATTTTTCTTCATTTCCTTTTTTTGTTAGAAAGGACTTAGGGACTTGGAGTAACTGCTGTCCTGGGTATATCCACTGACTATTTATTGTAACATATTTCTTTCTTCTTTTACAAATGCTGCTCATGATTATTCATTTAGCAGACCTATATTTTCAGTACCTTTTTTGACCTGTTTTCATCTTTGTTAACTTCATTGCCTGGCCCGTTCTGTGCTACTTTCAGTCTTTTTTTTTTTTGCTCAGGCTTTTGCTTTTCTTTTCTAACTACCTTATCTGTTTGCATGTTTTAATTGGTTTACATCCAGATCTTTCTCCTGTATTTCCTTATTCTTATGCCTTATTCTTTTTCCTTATTCTTCCTTAATGCTATGTGCTTGCAATTACTTTTGAAGTCACCTTGTTTGACGCCCACAGTGTTTTTTTTCTCCAGTAGATTTGTTCATTTGTTCCATGCATAGGCTTGTTCATAGGTTCAGAGGACGATACTAGGCTATTGGCCCAGAAGCCCTTATAACCCTAGCCAAGAATTTCACCCATGTTCCCACTTGTTTTCCCTGTCCAGCAGGGATACAGGTGGGATCCCAACGGTATATTTTCTGTTTCCCATCCATTCATTCAAGTTCCTCTTAAAGAGGGCTAGTGAGGTATTCTGCTTGACATGGACAGCGAGTCTATTCCACAGATTGGGGAGTCATTTGGACACAAATCTATCCTGACAACAAGTTCTTTTAATGTCACAGACCAGGTTGAGGGCTTGCATGTGGGTTGTGTGAGTGGAGTTTGACCTATGGATATGCAGCAACTCCATCAAGGTGAGTCTGAGACGGCCTTGTATGCCAAATGCAGGTCACCTATGAGCAGTCTGTATGAAACTGAGTAGAGGGACAGGGATTTTAGCCTATCTGTATAGGATAAGTGCTTGTGACCCTATATTTTCCTGGCCAGGAACCTCTGTGGTCTCTGCAACTGCTGCATGTGCTTGGCAAGGTACATGCAAGGGGTCATTGTATTCGATAATGGGTCTGATAAAGGAAGAGTACAGGGATGTTATGACTTCATTGTTCATGGATGAAATACCCTTGCTTATGAGGTGTGCCATGTAGAAAGCCTTCCATACAATGGAGGCAACGTGGTGGTCAAAAGTCAGCTTGCTATCAACCTGGGTGCCCAAGTCCCTCATGACTGATTGCATGTTTAGTACATGGTAAACGTAAAGTATATCCCAAACAGTAGAGGCCCCAAGACCAATTCTTGGGGTATGCCACTTGTTAAGGGTGTACTACTAGAGGTGGCTTCCCCTATTTTGACTGAGTGGGTTCTATCAGTGAGCCAGTTAGCTACCCATCTGGTAACATATGGGTTGATGCCTAGCTGGGAGAGTTT